>NC_051317.1:46512098-46812098 GCF_015220235.1 Choloepus didactylus
TATTTTTCTGTCAAGAACAGATACATTAGGCATATTGCATAAATATTTTAACTCAGTTATTTTAATAAATAACCCTCTACATTTAGAAGTAAAGATGATAGCTTATACTCTCTTCCACAATTTTCAATGTCATATTTAAATGACAAATATATTGTTGTTGTGTGAATCTATTACCACAAATATGTTTATTGTCATCAACATCTCAAATTTCCTTTTAATTTTAAAGAAAGACACGATTTTGATGTTAAGTTTTCTATATATCCAAGAATGTAAGGTGAGTCCTAATTTCTTTTGTAATACATATTAATCATGAGGTAGGTGAATTTATACTTCATTTCTTAAAATATTAATACCGTGCTCTGAAATTAATTTAATGATATAGGTTGAATTTTTGTCTATAATAAACAGTTTGAGGTACTTTCTCTTTTATTTGGCATTGTATGCTAATGATTCTCAAAATCTATTTGGCATCAGAAACACCAGATTGCTGAGCTCTAACCACAGTTTCTAATTTAGTAGGTTGGGTAAAACAGCAGAAAATTTGCATTCCTAACAATTTCTGGGTGTAGCTGATGCTGCTAGTCCAGGACCATGCTCTATAAGCCACTGTTGCAGGGGTAGCCACAAATGGCAGGATCACGCCCATAGGTAAAAAAAGGCAAGTATGCAAATTGTGCTCATTGTGTGAAAGATTGACTCCTGTACTTACTCAGGCAATTTGGGCAAATACTAGTTTGCATTTCCCAGATTTTATTCTTGAATCAAATTTTCTCTGTAGATTAATTCATACCTATATACATGTATAATATTTGTATACATAAACTCACACACACACACACACACACACACACACACACATACATTTGTGTGTGTGCATGTGATGCCCTTTTATAAATATCATGGACATGTTCCAGGAATATTTTTTAATGCAATGCTATCATCATAGGGAAAACATATTAATTAAAGAGAGATGCCATAAGTACTGCACAGTTTACCAGATTGATCGTGATTTCCTTGGCATCAGAGATGGTGCCTCTTTTGTCCCCTATAATACCAAAGGATTCAATTTGTTGCTCTTATAGGAGCAGTTAGCATTTACACTCCTTATAGGATCAGTATCTCCTGTTTTCCTTTGGAACATCATATCCCTCACTACATTCAGACACGTTGAGGCAGTGAATCAAGTCTACGCTCTCTAGACCAAATAGGGGAGAACGTTACTTTTCCTTTTTAATATTCTAATGTCAATGTTTTCACATCAATCCATGAATTTTAAGAAGTGGGTAATCAGAATGAATTAATCTTGATTATCTTTTTTCATTCCATTTCTTGTTGTGTGTCTGTATTTAGAAATTTAATCAAATAATATTTCTGAAGCATACGCAGTCACTAGGTATAGATAACTTCCAAAAGAAATACAGCTATATAATTTTTTTCTACTGGAACTGTATGGTAGATTTAGATAAGTAGAATAAAACTATCCAAGTTGTTAAATTTTCAAGACATTGGTGCTAAGGCCTTTTCTTTGTAATGAAAAAAAAAAATCATGGAGCATATAATGAAAGTGAATGGACTGCATTTATCTATGTGAAATAATAATGATTTCACAAAGCCAATTTAAAAGCACTGACTCCACATCATATTTAAGCTTGCATTCATTCATGCAATGCATCTGTTGTACATAAAACATTGCACTGGGTGTTGTGCGGGAAATTATAAATATATAAAAATGGTTAAATTGTGGTCAAACACTTGAGAAACTATAGGAAAAACATTCTTAATAAGAGTCCCCCTGTCCAGTTATTTTTATCAGCATATCTTTGTGTTGTGTGTGTGTGTGTGTGTGTGTGTGTGCTTCCGTATTATTATACACAGTCAAATGGCCGATTGTTTATTCTATAAAGAATATGTAAGGATCCTACTTCTGGTAATGGTGGATCATGTAATGGAGACAGGCTCTTCTGCTGAGGGAGTTAAGAAAGCTGGACAGTTCAGATTATTTTAAGCTGCTTCAAGGCCTCAAATAGCCAATAAATTGCCAAAATTTTCTGGGCCAACCTCCTAAGGAAGAAAAAACAATCTGAAGTGTGAGCCTGGCATTTGGAAATGTTTTCCTTGGTGAACATTTGCCTATTATGAAAAAGTTGGCAGAGAACCTGAAACCTGCTTTTGAGAACGTCATAGGAGTACAGGGACAAAATGTGGAGATCGTGTCTGCCCATTTAGGGGAGTCCTAATAACCACCCACATCACCCTTTATTTTGTGACCCATGAAAGAGTTAAGTACAATTTGACAGCACTTTACAGATATGAAAAGTGCTTTGTATCCTCTTTAATCCTTGAAATTAAAATATCATGATTTTGGTTTACTCCTGCTCAGAGGTTTCTGGAAAACACAAACCTATCAAATATAAAGGAAACTATCATCATCTAAAACATGTTTTGCACACACTGTCTATATCTGATGAGAAATGACCAGGCGATTTCCTCCTAGAGGAGAAGGATAATATAAATCACAACTAGCAAGTTCCACAGACACTGGAAACAGATCATAGGAATTTCAAACACTGACATTATCAAGGAGAAACCACATTAAATGCAGATTTTGGTAGACGACTGAAACATATATAAAAAGACATAGCAAAAATTGAAAAGAATCAAATATAAAACTCTTGTCTTGAAATAAATATATTTTCACTGAAACAAAAATTGGGTGAAAAATAGAGAGCAGGTCAGCATCAAAGGAAATGCTAAAGGCAGATGGAAAGTCAGCAGATAGAAGTAAATAGAACTGAATGCAGACATAGGAACTATGTCAATAAACTTAAATTAATCCTGATGATATAATAATATCTTATGGAGATGAAATAATATATTTAGTATCAAAATATAGAGGGCCAGTAACATTATTTAATGGAGTGGGAACTAGATAAGACATTTTTAAGTTCTTTGCATTATCCTAGAAATAAAGTAAATGTAGGAACTAACATTAATTTTGAAAAATAGGAATACAGATATGTTAAATAATAATGCTAATAGTAATAACAATAATACTGTAATGCTATGTAATTTCCAAGCCAATTCAAGGATATGGGATAATAGGAAATATTATGTTCAATATAAACTATAAAAGCAAGAGAAATATTTTTGTGCTTGATAAGCATGTACTCATATGCCATCAAAATTTGAAAATATATAAAAAATGTGGACCTGTAACTTCTTTTCCAGGACAAGCCAATAACATAACCAGTCAAATCAAAAACCATTTTATCCCATTTAAAACTGATTTAGGAAGAACCATATCATTATCTTTGGTAAATAACAGATAAATTTCTGGGTTAAAAATAGATAACATTCTCTAATGTTTTCTTGATATATGTATATAAGATATGTTGCATCTGGTCTATTATATTCATTTCATATAGAATAATGTGCAATATATATTCTATATTTACATATCTTAAATGTGTAAATTTATATAATCAACATATATTATGTTGATTTATATATATAAAAGGTTTCTATATAATATCTACACATAATATTTTTTTATTGAGAAAAGTTGGCTCAGAAAAATAACTTCAAGATTCACAGAGACCCAAGAAAAATAATCTGATTCTCTTACTTTTTCCAGAAACAGAAACAAACAATATCACAGAATCAATATGATGGTTGATATAATGAAAACTGAAATGTCTTGCCCTATCTGTACAAAACAAATGTTGATTTCTTGAGTAATGTCATAGCCTTCTTCCTCAATTTTTATGAGGAAGAGATGAATCTGAAACACCAGAGTAATAAAACAATTGCTTAAAAGCAATTTTCAAGTGTACTGGAGAATTTTCTCTTCTAGGTTAATCAAAATATTTTTCCCCAAGCTGAGGCTAGTGCCTTTTTAATCCAACATTTTAGAAGCTAGCATCTTGGACCTCAGCTCTATGTAGGTAGTTGCATATTTCACTTAATTCCTATGCCAGAATTCAGTGCTCCATATATCCAGCTATCAGATTTATTAAGTAAGTGAAGGAAACAATAGGAAATTATCAATTCACCATGCCTTGCTGTAAGCCTAATACCTCTGCTTCCTTTACTAAATAAATAAATATTTTTTTTCCAAATTTACAATGATGTAAATTTACCAAAACAGTCTGTTCTAGTTTGCTAATGCTGCCAGAATGCAAAACACCAGAGTTGGATACGCTTTCATAAAGGGGGTTTATTTGGTTACACAGTTACAGTCTTAAGGCCATAGTGTCCAAGGTAAGGCATCAGCAATCAGGCACCTTCACTGGAGGATGGCCAATGGTGTCTGGAAAATCTCTGTTAGCTAGGAAGGCACATGTCTGGCATCTGCTCTGGAGTTCTGGTTTCAAAATGGCTTTCTCCCAGGACGTTCCTCTCTAGGCTGCAGTTCCTCAAAAATGTCAGTCTTAGTTGCACTTGGGATGTTTGTCCTCTTAGCTTCTCTGGGGCAAGAGTCTGCTTTCAATAGCTGTCTTCAAAATGTCTCTCATCTGCAGGTCCTGTGCTTTATTCAAAGTGTCCCTCTTGGCTGTAGCAAGCTCGCTCCTTCTGTCTGAGCTTATATACTGCTCTAGTAATCAAGACCCACTCTGAATGGGTGGGGCCATGCCTCCATGGAAATTATCTCATCAGAGTTATCACCTACAGTTGGGTGGGTCACATCTCTGTGGAAACACTCAAAGGATTCCAATCTAATCAATCAGCACTAAAATGTCTGCCCCACAATATTGCATCAAAGAACATGGCTTTTTCTGGGGGACATAATACATTCAAACCAGCACAAGGTGTTAATAGCAAAGAACTAAGGTTTTTAGAAGAAGAAATTCTATCTCCAGGCTACACATCTACTCTTGTCTGAACTTCCAGACTACCAGCCTCCCTTACAGATTTTGGGCTTTGAACTCAAGAATGCAGCATCAACTCTTGGCAGAATCTCCAGCTTGCCACCTACCCTATGGATTTTGGACTCACCAGCCCCATAATCTCATGAAGGAATTCCTTAAATAAATCTTTATATAATGTACATAGATATATACATACATATACATATATACACACCTCTGTATACATATATATACATAAATACATATACACAGATATGAAATTATTCATATATCTATATATGGATTATATATAAAATGTTACAGAAATATAATTAAAAACAAAATCTGTTCCCTCCCTAGGAAACCTCTCCACAATTGTACAAAAGAAAGAAAACAGTTTTATTATTGAATAAGGATTAGTCCAGAATGTGATGTGCATCACAGGCAATCTGCTAAAGAGATTGCAAAGAAAGAAAACAATCCCACTCTTTTATATAGCCAAGCAGATACAATCTATTACATGTATGTTCTCAAGATAAGCAGTATCTAGCTCTCAAATAAGAGGACACATTGATAGGACAATTTGTCACAACTAATTCATCCTAAACTTCCCAGGTTGGTACCGTGTTTGCTAATTGTCTTTATCCCAAAGAAAATAAATTTTTCATTTCTTTATGACAGGAGGTAGATTTGTAATTTAGCTGCCAAAGTTAGGCTCATATCTTACCATGGAAACTGGGAGACAGGGGTGGTATATTCTCAATGATTATATTTTAAAGAGACAGCTCCCATGTCCTTGAGGAAACATTCCTGGTTTGTAAAGAAGCTTCTTTAGTTTTTGAAAAGATATGCATACTTCTCAGACTGGCAGAGAAAGAATTTAAAATTGCAGGTTTTCTAAAGGAAATGCTCTAAGAATAGGGAGGATGGTGGGGATAGTCTCTTTCCTTCTTTTGCTTTTCAATTTGTACTCCTTTTATTATATATTAATTTATTACATATATGAATATGTGTATTCATATATATGTATATTATATATGTTTCTCTAAGGAATCTTGACTGATATAGAATGTATTTAGAAGAATAAGTCAAAATTTAGGTAATTATGAAATATATCTGGGAGAACAAAGAATTAAGAAGTATTCTCTAATACATATGGAATTGACTATGTGATAAAGGCACATTTCAAATCAGTGTGGGAAAAAAAGAGTTTATAATGCTTTCATAGCTATATGGGAAAACACAAATTTAGATCCATCCTATATACTCTAATCAGGGATAATTTTCAAATACATTACAGATGAAAACACATCCAAAATTTAAACATATTTTAAACAACAGAAATAAATGGCTGAAATATAGATGTTATTCTATTTATTAAGTCACAGAGTAATTTACTGATAATAATTCCATATTTATTTCAGCACATGGTTCTGGAATTCTTTAAATGCACATAAATTACTCTAGTTTATTTGGAATTTTAAAGAAGTTTTATGTACAATGTGCTGGTTTGAATGTATTATGTCCCCCAGAAAAAGCCATATTCTTTGATGCAATCTTGTGGAGCAGATGTTTTAGTGCTGATTAGATTGGAATTCTTTGAGTTTTTCTATGGAGATGTGCCCCACCCAACTGTGGGTGATGACTCTGATTGGATAATTTCCATGGAGGTGTAACCCCACCCATTCAGGGTGGGTCTAAATTCAATCACTGGAGCCATATAAATGAGCTGACAAACAGAAGGAACTCAGTGCAGCTGTGAGTGACATTTTGAAGAGGAGCTACAGCCAAGAGGGACACTTGGAAGAAAGCCCAGGAGCTGCAGATGAGAGAGAGTTTGAAGATGGCCATTGAAAGCAGACTCTTGCTCTGGAGAAGCTAAGAGAGGACAAATACCCCAAGTTCAACTAAGAGTGACATTTTTGAGGAACTGCAGCCTAGAGAAGAATGTCCTGGGAGAAAGCCATTTTGAAACCAGAACTTTGAAGCAAATGCCAGCCACATGCCTTCCCAGCTAACAGAGGTTTTCCAGACACCATTGGCGATCCTCCAGTGAAGGTACCCAATTGCTGATGTGTTACCTTGAACACTTTATGGCCTTAAGACTGTAATTGTACAAACAAATACACCCCCTTTTATAAAAGCCAATCCATCTCTGGTGTTTTGCATTCTGGCAGCATTAGCAAACTAGAACATACCGTTTCACTGTCCAAGAAACCCACAATTCATTTAGAAAGAAAATACACTTATGCTAAAATTTTTAAATAATAAAGATCTGATTATTTAAATTTTTTAAGTAATCCAAGATCTGATTAAAAAGGGCCTAGAGAGTAATAAACAGTTTAAATATTGTGAAAACAGAAGAAGAATCCAAATGAGCCAGTAGGTTACACACATCTCATAGTCCATTGATCACTAAACCACAGCATTACTTCTCTTAATATACTTTAAAGAAGGCAGTTCGGGGAATTTGATGGGTCAGTGGTATATTTGAGCACCCATCCTCTTCTTCACAGCTGTGGCGGCTCTAGCCAATCCCTCCATGTTCCTGTCAGGGAGAAAGAAGTTGTGTCAAAAGGCTTTTCTTGCTAAGGATTATTCTTGATTCAGGAATGGACATCTCCCCTGAGGAATCACACTTGCATCTTATTGGCCGGAATTGTGCCATATGGTGTTAGGGAAGTCACAGACACCTGTTAAGCTGCCATTGCCCAGACCTCATCAACCCCATCTCCTTCTCTGGGAAAGTCATGAGCACAACACCAAGTGGCCATCCTCCAGACTTCTGCTACCCCAACTCCTTTGCTATTGTGTATCATTCTATAACCAAGGGAGATGTTAAGTATAATGGAAACGCCTTGCCAGACCTTAAACCTCAAACCTGAGACCAAGCAGCCTGGATGCTTATCAGAACAGGAATTCTCAGTAGCAGGACCCACTATCTCCAACACATATATACACACACGCAAAGAATACAATGGTATCTAGTCTCTGGCATGAAGTGGTGCAGATGGAGCTGCCATCTAATGACCCTGATTTGGAGCAATTTTGGCCACTCCAGGAGACTGGCCACAATGGGATTTCTTCCCCTGCCCTTTTGGACTCTGGGCTGTGCAAGTGACAAAGAGATCATTGAGTCTTCTGTACTCTTTAAACTGTGCAAGTAATAAAGGGATAGATTTGTCTCTTTTCTCTCATGCAAAGTGGGGTGTGCAGAGCTGCCATCTACCGACCTTGTCCACTGTCTTGGCAACTGTTTTGGCCACTATTTTAGTTTCCTAGGCTACTCAAAGCAAATACCATGAAATGGTTTGGGTTACACAATGGGAATGTATTCACTCATACTTTTGAGGCCAGTAAAATATCCAAATCAACACATCAAAGTGATGATTTCTTCCCAAAAGACTGGATGCCAGCAATACTTTGCTCCTCAGCCACATAGCAAGGCACATGGAGGCATCTGCTGGTCTCTCCCTCCTCTTTTGAGTTTCTTTGATTTCAACCTCTTGCATCTATGGCTTTTTCTCTCTGTGTTTGAATTTCATTCTCTTATAAAGCAATCCAGTAATAGGATTAAGAATCATTTTGATTGAGGTGAGTCATGTAACTGAAGTAGCCTCATTAAAAGTTCCTACTTAACAGTGAGTTCACATCCACATAAATGATTTTACTACATATGTGGTACATACAATTCCAAACCATCACAAGCCACCCCAGGAGAACAGCCATGATGGGATTTATTCCCTTGCTCTTTTGGACTCTGTGCTGTGTAACTAGCAAAGAGATTATCTGAACTTCTGGACTCTATACTGTGCAATGAAGTAATAAACAGATCATTTGCTGAAACTTTCTATTCTGTTCTGACCCTGTGCTCTCACTATGCACCATTGCAGCAACTTGCTTCACATATGGTTGCCACTATCTGCCGAGGGGGAGCCTATGCTAAACAATATGAAGTTTATATTAGTAAGAAATAAGATAGAGTGAATACTGGATAATATATAAGCAATGTTGTCCAATTATAAAGTCTATGAATAAGAAATTCCTGGGTATTATGATAATTCAATCTGAGTTGACAATAATTTGGTCTGAGTTAAAAGTACATGATAAATCAAAATCCTTGAGCAATATATTTGGCCAAGTTGTAAAGGTCTGTTTATGGCCAAACAGGTGAACTAAATGGGAATGATTGTGGCTGAATGAATACCAGTTAAAGATTCACTGAAGAAAGAATTACCAGGATTTACATGGCATGATGTTTATCCTTATGATGTTTGCTGAAGAAAACCTGTGGGAGATAAAAAGTTTCTAGATGATCATCTCAATAAATATTTTCTGTCACTTTTTTGCAAAACATCTTTGCCGCATTGGCTAACAATTGATTTTGTGCACGTTTAATAAAAAATTTATGTTTGCATGAAATAAATTTAATACAAAATTTATGTTTGCATGAAATCAATTAATACAAAATTTATGTTTGCATGAAATCAGTTACAAAATTTATGTTTGCATGAAATCAATTATTTGCTATTTAAATATTGTGAATCAATAACTAAAGTTTCTCTGTATTATATTTGAACTTCAGATTCCAGAGTTGAATATATTTCAGGTTTTAAAGAGGCCTAATAAAATCATCTTATATTTTGCTAATAAAGTGGGTTCCCAAATAGAGCAGACATGAACCAAATCTGAAACTAGAAATAATATCATTTGAATATGTAATGCAAACTGCAAATGTTTAAAAGAAGATTATACCAATAACAATAATTAGGTAAGTGATTATTTTTAATGAAGTATGTGATAGAGCATTGGAAATCCATCACTTCCTTCCTTATTGGTATATATTGCATGATTTTTATTATTGTTTTCTATTATACCCTTAATTGTTATGATGACAAATGAATATATCTCATTGGAGTCATTACAACTCTGCTCCACCATGCTAAAGGAATGTTTCACATGCCAAAGAAATTTAACTGCTTTATTTAATTTTCAATTCATTATTGACCATACCCTAAATGTTAATTTTTAGCTCTTAGCCCCTCATATTTTAGTTTTTTATCATAAATTTAACAGTAAATATTAATCCTATTTTCTTTTTAGATATTCTGCTAACATCCACTGCTAGTAATAGTAAATCCCACCATCAGAAGAGAACTGAAGTTCTTCTAATTTGATCAATTACAGAAAATACAATATATATAAATATATATTTGTAAATATCTTCAAAAGATGTCTATATATTGTATCATTTTCTTATCAAGGAATACACCTAAGTTACTTCATATAAGAAAGCAATAGAGTAAATTAAAATAATTCCTCATGCTAATTTTTAAAATTTTATTCCTAGAGATTGAGTTTCATTTTAATAACAGCTTGCTTCATCTGTCTTCATAAGTTGTTAATGTGTTCTTCATTTGGAACTATTGATAAATACAAATTAATTTTGTACAGGGTAAAGAGGTAAAATATTAACTAATTTAAAATTTGAGGGTTACTCCTCTGGAAATTAAAAGAAGATTTGAATTCACATTTCATCTAAATTACAACTCTTTGTTTTCAATATTCTACACAGAAATGAGGTTAAAGTATACTCATCTAAACTGGGAAATAGTACATGTGCTTCTTCAGGAAATATAGAACAGATGGTGTAAATATCTTTAAAAAATGTATGCAACAAACAATAATTGATTTCTTTTATAACATTAATAGAAGTTATATTAATACTCTTCAAAATATTCACTAAATAGAAATGAAAAATGGTGATATATATTCACAGCCTACTGCCAAATAACTATTTGTAACTTTTACTTTCTCTTTCATATTTCTTAATCCCATTTCACACAGTTGTGAGTGTGGAGAGGTTGACTGGGAAGGGAAAAGAGAGAGAATCAAGAGAAAGCATAGTTAGAAAAGTTATTTTGTGGTATAAGCTTGGCTCACATGTAAGGGTCACCCCATTACCTCAAAGTCTTCTCTTTTCTAATTAAGTGCCCTAACTCCCTACTTTTCTGACTTCTGATCTCAATGATTACAGTTCACTCCCATGCACCAGGCTCCCTGCTTCAGATTTGGTCATGTCATGCTGCAAAACACATCTATATCTTGGAATCTTGAAATGAGAATCTGACCCTTTATGTAGCTTTGGCTTGAAGGCAAGCTATAGTCATGGGATGGCATGGTGAAGCTAACACTCCTATAAATAACTTACTGTCTTTCTGGTCTAAGAAAGATGGTAGTGCCCATGAAAATCACAGCTAACAGAGAGTGAAGAGGAAGCCAGGACATGATAGAGCTAGAGAAATGATCCAGATAAAACTTGCCCAAGTCTCTTGCTAACTGCTGAGCCATGCATGCACAAGGAAGACTCAAAGAAGCTTGAAGTTAAGGCTTAAAAGATAAACTGAGGTCTTACTTGTCACCCACCAAAGGTAAGATATCATTGCCAGTTTGTATCTAGCCAGTCTATTTACTCCTAAAAAAATGAACATAATAATATAATATAAATATAATATAATATGAATATATTATAAATATATTATAATATAATAGCAATGGATATAATATAAATGAATCAGAAGTATCCTCAGCATAATATTCACAACTTCATGTTATCTTCAGAATTACAGTATCTAAAATGAATCAGAAAAAATGTGATACATTCCAAGGAAACCATCATACTAATATTACAATGACAAAATATTGGAATTATCAATGAGGATATTGAAGCTAATAATAAGATTATTCTGGATGAGTTAAAGGAAAATACACTCATACTTAATGAAAACACAGAAAACAGTAACAGAGAAATAGAAAACATAACAATGAAACAAACAGATTCTAGGACTGAAAAATACTATATATGAAAAAAAAATCAGTGAATTTGATTAATAGCAAAATGGTGTTGACTGAGAAAAGACTAGCAAATGTGATGATAGATGAATAAGAAATTATGAAGCCTGGAAAAGAAGGAAATAAATAGGTTTATAATGAAAAAGTTTTAGAAAACTGTGAGAAAGTATCAAAAGTTCTAACATACATTAATTTGAGTTCAAGGAGAGAAGTAAAAGAAAATTGGGAAGAAAAAAATTCTGAGTAGACAATAGTCTAATATATGCTCAACTTTTGTAAGAAATACACAGTCTCAAAAAGCTCAGTGAACCAAAAGGGATAAATACAATAAAAACTATGCTGAGGCACATCACAGTCAAATTGCTTGAAGATAGTAATAGAGAGGTTAATAATGATTTCTATATTTTGTGTGAATTGGTTCAATGTTAATACTTGTGATGGTTTGAAGCTCTATGTACCTCAGAAAAGTATGTTCTTAAACTTAATCCATTCCTGTGGTTGTGGACCCATTGTAATAAGACCTTTTGGTAAGAAGAACTTAAGATATGACCCACATCATTCAAGGTGGGTTTTAATCCTCCTACTGAAGTCCTTTATATGAGGATGACATTCAAAGAGAGAGAAAGCTGTGGAAGCCAGAAGCTGAAAGGAATGAAACCTGGAAGAGAAAGGGAGGGATCAGCAGATGCTGCCATGTGCCTTGCCATGTGACAGATAAGTTCAGGATCTCTGGCAGCCAGTCTTTCAGAGGAAGGTAGTGCCTTAATGACGGCTTGATTTGGACATTTTCACAGCCTCAGAACTGGAAGCTTGTAAGCTAATAAATTTCTATTACTAAAAGCCAACATATTTTATGGTGTCTGTTTTTGGGAGTCTAGCAAACTAGAACAATAGTAATCATATTTTGAAAAAATAAGAATGTGTATGTAATCCCTAGAGCAATGTGACTAAAAATGATTAAAACATGATGAAATAGCCAATAGATAAATTAAACTGAATAAAAAAAATTCAAATACCCACCCTCCCCCAAAAAATTAGAGAGGGGAGAAAAGGTAACTAAAGTCAGAGAGGAGGACCATAAACAGGACATGGGTAAACTTAAGCCTTACCATATGTTCTAGTTTACTAATGCAGAACACCAGAGATGGATTGGCTTTTATAAAAGGGGGTTTATTTGGTTACACAGTTGCAGCCTTAAGACCATAAAGTGTCCAAGGTAACCAGCAATCAGGTACCTTTGCTGGAGGATGGCCAACGGTGTCCAGAAAAAACTGTATTAGCTGGGAAGGCACATGGCTGGCATCTGCTCCAAAGTTGTGGTTTCAAAATGACTCTCCCAGGATGTTCCTCTCTAGACTGCAGTTCCTCAAAAATGTCATTCTTAGTTGCTCTTGGGGTGTTTGTCTTAGCTTCTCTGGAGCAAGAGTCTGCCTTCAATGGCCATCTTCAAACTGTCTCTCATCTGCAGCTACTCTCTCAGTTTCTGTGCATTCTTCAAAGTGTCCCTCTTGGCTGTAGCTCCTCTTCAAAAAGTCACTCCCAGCTGCACTGAGTTCCTTCCATTTGTCAGCTTATTTATATGGCTCCAGTGATAGAATTTAGACCCACTCTGAATGGGTGGTGTAAAATCTCCATGGAAATTATCCAATCAGAGTCATCACCCACAGTTGGGTGGGGTGCATCTCCATGGAAACACTCAAAGAATTACAATGTAATCAACACTGATAAGTCTGTCCACACAAGATTGCATCAAAGATAATGGCATTTTGGGGGACATAATACATTCAAACCAGCACTCCATACCAACAATTACACTACATGTTAAAAGACCAAACATTCCATTCCATAGACAGAGATTTTTGGATTAAATAAAAAGCAATACCTAACAATAGGATGTCTATAAGTATTGAACTTTAAAAATGAAGCATACACTGGATGTGAATGGATGGAAGTAATTAAATGAAAGAATATGTACCAGGAAACAGTAATTGCAAGAGAGTGAGGTTGGCTATATCAGTATCAGATACAACAGATTTCAAGAGAAGAATATTTCTCTACAATTCCAAACCACAGTAACAAATTTGAACAACACTCACTCAGCAATTGATAAGACAAATACACCCAAATCATTAAAGACATAATTGATTTGAAATGCACTCTCAGACACCTTGAATTGACATTTATTAAACAATTTAACTATTACTGCAGAATATACATTACTTCCAAGTGCACAAAACCAGTTCTGCAGGATAGAACATATACTGGGCTATAAAATGTGTCTCAATACATTTGATAGAATTGAAGTCATAGACAATATATTCTATCACCAGAGAAGAGTAAAATTAATAATAATATAGAAATTAAACCACATACTACTAATAAATACCAGGATCAGGGAAGAAATCACAGGGAAAATTCAAATACATTTTGATCAAGATTAACATATTGTGTGATGTGGATGAAGTGGCAATAGTAGGAATTTTGTAACATTTTGAACTTATATTAGAAAATAATCAAGATCAGTGATCTTGCATTCTATATTATGAAATGTGACTAGAGAACAATATGTATCCAATGTAAGTAGAAGAAGGAAATCATAAAGACAAAGGTGAAATAGAAAAGGGATAAACAATGAAGATAATCAAGTCAAAAATTGATTCTTTGAAAATATAAATAATATTTTTAAAACTTAAGCTTTCCTGGCCAGGAAAAAGGAGAGAAATACCAAATCAACAATGGCAGTAATGAAAGAGGACATATCACTGCCCATGTCAGAAGTATAAGAATATCACAAACAGTTTTTTGCCAACAAATATGACAACTTAATGAAACAGAAAAATTATTTTAAAATACAACATACCAAAAGTGACATAAGGTTAAACAAACCCAGAATAACACTCTCTATTAAAGATATAAAATTTTTTATCAAAGTACTTCCTATAAGGAATTTTCTTGGCCAGAAGGAATCACTTCTGAATTCTATCCAGTATCCAACTAGAAATAACTCCAATCCAACCCACACAATTTCATAAAATAAAGGTGGAAAGAACACTTCTATAATTGTTTTAACAAATTCAAAACATTAAACATAAAACATAACTTTCAAATAAAATTATAGAGCAATATCTCCTTTGTATACAGAACCAAAAATCTTTAAAATAACTACAGATAAATAGAATTTGGCAATAAATATAAAGACCAAATGCTATTCATTCAATAAATGCATGATTGAATTAGCATTGAAAAACAATCTTCCTAATTCACTGTTCTAGAACTATAAAATAAAAAAGCCATACAATCATTTTAAAATAGGAATAAAATCTAAATTAAACATTTTCACTACCAATCATGGTAGAATTTTTAGGTACTAAAAATCAGTGGGAATTTCCTTAATTTTATAATCGAATAAAAAAAGAACCTACATAAAAATCCATAAAAACAGAATTATTCAATATGTATACCGTTAAATTGGAAACAAGCCAACATTGCCTTATACCATGTCAAGGTACCATTATAATTGTGAAAATAGTCATTACATTACGGAAAGGAAAATAAATTTTATAGAAATGGATGGCAGCATATTCAAAAAGAAAAGTAACACTGCCTCTATTTGCAAGTGACACGACAATATGTGGAAAAGTCTATGGATTCTACAAAACAACTATCAAAACTAATAACTGATTTTTTCAAGATCGCAGAAGACCAGATTAATGTAAACAAATCATTTGTTTTTATATTCTAACAAACCATTGAAAAATATATTTGACTGAACTTATAATAATGCCAACATAAAATATATAGAAATACATTTATCAAAATTTGTGTATGATCTCTCCACTAACATCTACAGAACATGGCTGATAGGAATTAAAGACTTAAATAAATGGAGACTTTCAAAGATTGGAATATCTCAGAAAGAGTCTACATTGTTGAGTTGGTTATTCTAATTGAGTTGATCTATAGAGTCAATATAATTACAATCAATATTCCATTTAGCTTTTTTTTTTGATATGCTTATTCTAGGTTTCACATGCATGTGCAAATGGTTTTGTATAACCAAAGCAAATTAATGATAAATATCAAAGTTTGTGGACATCTAGTAACTTATTTCAGGTTTGCTATAAATTCATCAATACAATAAGATTTAGGGATAAGCTTTGACATACAGATCAATAAAAGAGACTAGCAGTTGAGAAATAGACTTGAAAAGACTTATTATAAGTCAATTCAATGGGGAGAGAAAAGTATTTTCAGCAAATAGTGCTGAAACCACCATGGATTCTACTGTTAAAGAAAGAAAGAAAAAAAAAAACACATTGACATTGTACAGAAAAATAAACTTGAAATTAATTACAGGCCTCATGTTAAACTGAAAAACTTTAAATCCCCTAGGGGAAAACAGGATAAAACAGTTTGGTTACCAAATAGACAAAAATTTCATAGCTAGACACAAAAAAATAATAAACCATAAAAAAAAAATGATAAATTGGACTTCTCTAAATTAAAACATTTTGTAATACATAGTTAAGAAAATGAAAAGACAAGCCACACATTAGGAAAAAAAATATTTGAGTACCTGTATAAGACAATGTTCTTGCATTCAGAATATGTAAAATTCTTCAAACATGAATTTATCATTATATAGCTGGTTGCAATTTCCAGAATTTTATTTAAATGGACTCATACTGTATGTAAAATAAATGTGTGTTTGTGTGTGTGTATATATATACACAACAACTGAAAAAGAAGACCAAGAAAGGCTTTATCTTCCCCATCTAATATGCAAAATATCAAACAGATACATCACAAAATGGAATATATACATAAATGAATTAAAAACACTTGAAAAGATGTTCAACATCATGAATCATCAAATAAATACAGATTAAAACTACAATGAGATACCATTTATTACCCTTAACAATGGTCAAAAATTAAAAAGACCAATGGAATCAAGTTTTAGCAAAATTGGAGAACTGTGCTGTGGGGAGAATGTAAGAAGACAATATCACTTTGAAAACTCTTTGGCAGTTTACTAGAGATTTAAACTGTAATCTACAATATGAATTTGTAATACAACTCTAAAATATTAAACCAAGAGAGGTGAAAACAAATATTCATGCAAAGACTTGGACTAAATATGAAGAAAAATTTGAATTACAATAGACAAAACCTTGAAATAAATCAAATATCCATCCACAGGTGAATAGAACAGTATTCAGTAAAAACAAGGAATACAACAGCACATGCATGCTTTGGAAGATTTTATAATTTTAAAATTGTGTTGAGTAATAGATATCAAACAGAATATTACATACAGTATGAGTCCATTTAAATAAAATTCTGGAAATTGCAACAAGCTATATAATGATAAATTCATGTTTGAAGAATTTATGTTACAAAGGGTCTCTGGTTTGATGGGTAATCAGACAACTTTGACTGGCTTTTGCTTACATTATTTATTCCAAATTTTAAAAATTAAAACAGGGTTTGAAAATTATGTGGAAAAAAACAGATAAGATTGGAAAAAGACAGTGGGAAGAAGATGTAAGATAGCTTGTCCCCCTGGAACAGCTAATAAACAACAGGAACAACTAGTAAATAATCTGGAATAACTGTGGGGGGAAAAATGTGACTGTCCACTTCTCATACACCAGCACAAATTGGGAGGAATGCCTGAGATCACAGCATAAAATCTGTAAGTAAAAACTGCAGATCCAAGCCAGGAGCCCCCTCCCCCCATGGTCCAAACTGCAAAGCCTCATGGTGCTAGAGAGCAGCACCCTCTAAGCAAGCAAATATAGCTCAATTGAGCTCCAACTGGGGCATTTGTCCTCTCTTACCTCCTCTGGAGCCAAAGTCTGCTTTCAACATCCATCTTCAAAATAGGGTTTTAATTAACAAATATGGACTGATCAATAGAATATATAAATCTCCAAGAAGCAGACAGAGGCTTTTGGTGACAACTTACCTTGGAGAGCTGGAGAGTGGCCACGAACTGGCCCTGAAGGGGAATTTCTGCCCCTTTTTTGGCTCAGTGGAGAAAGCCTCAGCCATTTTCAGTGCTCAGTGCTCTGAACAAGACAAGGGTGGAGATAGCACAGGCAAAGAGACTATTCAAATGTAAATGACCTCTCCCTAGGGGGTGTATCTTCCCTAAGAGGAAGAAGGTGGTGCCAAGCTCTATTACCCACCTTCCATTCAGAACCAGAACCCAGAGCCTGGGGGAAAACAGCCACAGGCCACACCTTCTTACACTAGTATGGGGCTACAGGCTGACAGGCACTACCTTGATGCCTCACAGGGTGCACCAATCTTCTAAGACACACTCTCAGGGAGACATGATATTATTGCCTTCTTCTGAGACCTGAGCCTGTTTTGGTCTGGGAAATCCTGATGGGGGTAACCATGGAAATCAGCTGCATACACAACAGAAAACTACAATGTACATGAAGGAAAACAAAGTTATGGACCAGTCAAAGGAACAAACTTACACTTCAATTGAGATACAGGAATTTAAAAAACTAATACTAAATCAATTCAAAAAGTTTAGGGGAGATAGGGCAAAGGAGATGATGTACATAATGAAAGCACAGGGAGTACATAAGGTAGAAATTGAAAGTTCAAAAAAGCAACTGGTAGGATGTATGGAAATGAAAGGCACAGCACAAGAAATGATAGACATAAAGGAAACATATAACAACAGATCTCAAGAGGCAGAAGAAAACACTCAGGAAGTGGGGAACAAGGCACCTGAAAGCCTACACACAAAACAGATAGAGAAAAGAATGGAAAAATAGGAGCAACATCTCTGGGAACTTAAGGACAAAACAAAATGCAGGAATGCATATGTCATTGGTGTCCCAGAAGGAGAAGAGAAGGGAACAGAGGCAGAAGCAATAATACAGGAAATAATTGATGAATATTTCTCATCTCTTATAAAATACATAAAATTATGGATCCAAGAAGTGCAGTGTACACCAAACAGAATAGATCTGTATAGGCCTACACCAAGACACTAATAATCAGATTATCAAACATCAAAGATAAAGAGAGAATCCTGAAAGCAGCAAGAGAAAAGTGATCCATCACATACAAAGAAAGCTTGATAAGACTCTGTGTGGATTTCTCAATAGAAACCATGGAGGCCAGAAGGAAGTGGGGTGATATATTTAAGAAACTGAAGGAGAAAAAACACCAACGAAGAATCCTATGTTTGAGAAAACTGTCCTTCAAATATGAGGGAGAGCTTAAAATATTCTCTGACAAACAGACAATGACATAGTTTGTGAACAAGATACCTGCTCTACAGGAAACAATAAAGGAATCTCTCCAGGAAAGAAAGGAAAAGACAGGAGTGAGAGCTTTAGGAAACAATTTTGGGAGATTGTAGCACAGCAATGTAAGTATATTGAACAAAGATAACTGTGAGTATGGTTGAAAGAGGAAGCTTAGGACCATGTGGAACACCAGAATGAAAAAGGAAAGATAAAGACTGGGACTGTATAGTTCAATGAAACCTAGAGTGCTCAATGATTGTATTAACAGGTACGAATGTGTGTTTACATGAGGTAGAATAAATGAATATCAACATTGCAAGGTGTTAAACATAGGGTGGGATTAGGGGGAAAATGTATTCATTGCAGACTAGATTCTATAATCAACAGAAACATTGTATTATGCTTCCTTTAATATAACAAAGGCAATATACCAAACCTAAAAGCATATGGAGGTCCATAGAGGAAGGTTAAGGGACTCCTGGCATTGGTGTTATTGTCTAACTCTTTACTCTACTTTAGTTAATGTTATCTTTCCTTTTGTTGCTTTCTAGCTGTCATGTTTGTGTGTTTTTTTTTTCCTGCCTCTCTTTTTCCTTTTTCTTTTGTCTCTCTACCTTCTTTAACTCTTCCTCCTTCTTTGTGGAAGAAATGATGTCCTTATATAGACAGTGCCAATGGTGTTGAATACATAAATATGTGACTATACAGGGAACCAATGATTGTTTACTTAAGACAGAATATATGATGTTTGAACAAAACTATCTTAAAAATAATAAGTTGATGAATAAACTTTGAGGGCACTATATTGAGTGAAATAAGACTGGCACATAAGGACAAATATTGTAGGGTCTCACTGATATGAAATAATTGCAATATGTAAATCCAGAGACATGAAATATAAGTTACCAGGATATAGAATGAGGCTAAAAAATAGGGAGTGTTTTTTTATTATGAGCAGAATGTTCAACTAGATTGAACTTAAATGTTTGTAAATGGACAGAGGTGATGGTAGCATGTAATGAGAATAACTAACAGTGCTAAATGGTGTGTTAAGGTGGTGGAAAGGGTAAGGTCAGAGTTATGTATGTCTCCAGAAGGAAAGTTGGAGGTTAAAAGATGGGAATGTATAAAACAGTGAACATTGTGGTGGTCAATGCCCATAATGCCCATGATTAACTGTACAAATATTAGAAATCCCTCTCATGAACTACAAGAAATGTATGACACTATAACTAGAAGTTCATAATAGAGGAGTGTGCTGGTTTGGATGTATTATGTCACCCAAAATGCAATTATCTTTGATGCAGTCTTGTGTGGGCTGGAAAAATATTGGCGTTGATTGGATTGGGGACTTTTGATTGGATGTTTCTGTGGAAATGTGATCACTCAGCTGTGGGTGAGATCTTTCATTGGATAATTTCCTTGGAGGTGTGGCCCTGCCCATTCAGCATGGGCCTTGATTAGTTTACTAGAACACTAGATGAGCTCAGACAGAAGGAGCAAGCTTGCTACAGCCAAGAGGGACACTTTGAAGAACACACAGGAGCTGAGAAGAGAAGAGCTGCAGATAAGAGACAGTTTGAAAACAGGTGTTGAAAGCAGCTTTGGCTCCAGAGAAGGTAAGAGAGGACAAACGCCCTGAGAGCAACTGAGAGTAGCATTTTGGAGAGAAGTTGAAGCCTAGAGAGGATCATCCTGGGAGAAAGCTATTTTCAAACCTGAACTCCGAAGCCATGTGTCTTCCCAGCTAACAGAGGTTTTCTGGACACCGTTGGCCATCCTCCAGCGCAGGTAACCAATTGTTGATGCTTTACATTGGACACTTTATGGCCTTAAGACTGTAATTGTGTACCAAATAAACCCCCTTTTATAAAAGCCAATCCATTTCTGGTGTTTTGCATCCTGGAAGCATTAGCAAACTAGAACAAGGGGCATATAGGAAAAAAGTATACATATTGCAAACTATATACTACTGTTAGTAGTATTTTAACATTCTTTCATCAACAGTAACAAATGTACTATACCAGAACTATGAATCAATAATGCAGGGGGGTGGTTAGGCACATGGGAGGATTGGAGTTTCCTATTTTTTTGGTCTTTATTTCTTTGCTGGAGTAATGAAAATGCTCTAAAAATTGAAAAAAAAAATTGTGGTGATGGATACACAGCTGTATGATGGTACCATGGTCAATTGATTGTACTCCTTGGATCTTTAGATAGTTGCATGATATGTGAGCAATCTCAATAAAAAGTAAAAATTAAAAAAAACAGAGAAGATAGTTATTTTATTTTACTGTAACTCTTGATTCTTGTATATTATATCACTGATATTTATTCACTTTTTTACTTGGTTTGTTTTTTAACTAAAGAAATAGGGAAAAATTAGTTTCTGGATAATTTGTGTCCAATAGCAGAAAGCACCATTACTTCTTGAATCCCCTTATAATTTTTAAGGAAATAATTTATATACCTGCAAGAAAACTTTTATTCTCAGATGGTCACATAAAATCATTTATTTGAAATCAGTGACAGTTTAAGGTGCTTTCTTCTTATAATTACTAATAAATGAAGGTACCAAATTAGGTCAAGAAAAGGACTTACAGTTTTGCTGCTTTCTTCTATCTGTGTTCAATAAGTTATGATATGTGAATTACCCCAGAAGTTAAATTAATAATCACCCACTGTTCCAGTTTGCTAATGCTGCTGGAATGTAAAATACCAGAGATGGATTGGCTTTTATAAAGGGGGTTTATTTGGTTACAAAATTATAGTCTTAAGGCCATAAAGTGTCCAAGGTAAGGCATCAACACAGGGTATCTTCACTGAAGGAGGGGTGATGGTGTCCAAAAACCTCTGTTAGATGGGAAGGCATGTGATTGGCATCTGCTTTCTCCCTGGTTGCATTTCAAAATGGTGTTCTCCAAAATGTCAGTGTCAACTTCCAATGGCCATCTTAAAAATATGTCTCTCAGCTGCAGCTAACTAGCAGTGAGCTCCTTCTCTCTGAGCTTTTATAGGGCTCCAGTGAGCTAATCAAGACCCATGCTGAATGAGTGGGACCACAGCTCCATGGAAATTATCTAATCAGAGTCATCACCTACGGTTGTGTGGGTCACATCTCTATGGAAACAACCTAATAATACGGTTTTAATCTAATCAACACTAATAAGTCTGCCCCCAAAAGATGATATTAAAGAATATGGCTTTTTTTTCTGGGTGACAAAATATTGGAAAACTGCTACACCCACTTCCATAAATATTTGAAAACGACTCATGCTTGTAATTGACCAATAATACAGATTGAGGAAAACTATGCTTATATTTGATATCCCAAAGAAATCCATACGAAAGTAAATCTTTAGAAGACAATTAGAGAAACATTTTTCAGTGTTATTTGGGCCTAAAAAGCAGTGTGAGAAACTGGTGAAGCAATGCCAGTTATTTCAATACTCTTATTCTTGTTGAAAGTTAGAGTGTCTGTGGGTGAAGATGTAGGAATAAAGAGGAGCTTGAGGTGGAGGACTGAATTCATTTTTGAGAGTATTGTAGAGATAGTTAAACAAAATGGTAAGTATAAGTAGTTCACTCTAATTCTTTCAGCCCAGTAATAGAATCAAGAAACTTCAATGTTAGTATTGATGGGCAGGGTGTTTTCTGGAAAATTAGAGTATAAGAAAATAATTGTGAGAGAAACTGGTGAAACAGAATTTTGAATTATAACCTGTGGTTTCTAGCCAGGAGAGATAATTAATATTGTCACTGAGGGTATGATAGCCCTTGGAAGATAAGAGCTGGGATGAAAAAGTTGTATACTTAAACTTTTAAGATTTATGACATTAAAGAACATTGCATGGTTATAATATTCATAATGGGAAACAATCTGAAAATTACTAAAAAGGAGTGGATCTGAGTATTACGTAGGTGAAGATCTATCAAGATTAATTTATCTACTTTTGGAGATGTTGCCTTCAGTTGACATTGAAAAATCCTAGGATTGTTCAAGTATTCAAAGTGAAAAGAAAAGAGATTTTTAGGCAATGGCAATAAGGAAACCCAAAGAATGTTTTAATCAATAACAAGAGGCACAAAAGAGGCTTCCTCCTCAAAATAAGGTAATAGAGGGGGCAAGATGGCAGCATAGAGGGGAGTGGATTTTAGTCAGTCTGCTGGAACAACTAATACACAACCAGGAATAACTAGTAAATAATTTGGAATAACTGCTGGGAGACAACCATGACTGTCCACACATCATACACCAACCTGAATTGGGAGGAACATCTGAGATTGTAGCATAGAATCTGTAAGTAAAGGCTGTGGAACCAAGCTGAGAGCCCCTCCCCCCACATCAGGGAGAGCTGCAAAACCTCACTGTGGTAAAGAGGGGCACAGCCCTTTCACAGTGAGTGAATATGGCTCAGCTGAGCCCCAAATGTTTTTTTTTGTTTTTTTTTTTTTTTTACTGACCTAGAGATTCAATACTATGGAGTCTACTCACATTATTTAAAGGGCAAATTACAAATTAAAGGACTCCCACATTGAGTATGGACATAGAATTCCTCTCATGTGATTTCTTTGGTTTGCTTACCAGAGTGGTAGAGGAGGATTCTCCACATCCATTAGATTTATATTGTGAGCTCTCTCATATGATACATGATCAGGCCATCCACAAAAGATTTTGCTACATAGACGACACCCATATGGATTCCCTCCTGTGTAAATGTTCTTATAGTAACTGAAATAGTACTAATGACAAAAGGCACTACGATAGTGATTACAATGTTTCTTCAGCATGTAAGTTCTCTGGTGCTTTTAAAGTTTAAACTATGGCTGAAATCTCTTCCATATTCACAACATGTAGTGTGAGTTCCCTCATTCCATCTAAGGTCAGAATATTGAATGATGACTTTACATTTTGATGACATTCATAGGTTTTCTCTCAAGTCTGAACAATTTCATGTTGTCTAAGAATAGAGAAATTAAGGTTTTTCCCATATAAATGACATACTTATGGCTTTGGCAGTCCACTGTTCTTTATCTCATATTGTCTGAAGGAAGAATAATGACTAAAGGTTTTCTCACATAGATGACATTCATGGGGTTTCTCTCCAGTGTGAATTCTCTCATGTTGCCTGAGGGCAGAACAATTAGTGAAGGCTTTCCCACATGCATGGCATTCTTAGGGTTTCTCTCCTGTGTGTGTTCTCTCATGTTGTCTAAGATATGAATATTGATGGAAGGTTTTCTCACATAGCTGGTATTCATAGGGTTTCTCTCCAGAGTGAGTTCTCTCAATGTTATCTAAGTTGAGTACTGACTGAAAGTTTTTCTACATAGATGGCATTCAAAGGGTTTCTCTGCAGAGTGAGTTCTCTCATGTTGTCTAAGATGAGAATATTGATGGAGAGTTCTCCCACATAGATGGCATTTATAGGGTTTCTCTCCAATATGAGTTTTCTCATGATTTCTAAGATAAGAATACTGACTGAAGGTTTTCCCACATAGATGATATTCATGGGGTTTCTCTCCACTGTGAGTTCTCTCATGTCATTTGAAGGCATAACAAACAATGAAGGCTTTCTCACAAGTCTTGTATTCATAGGATTTTTCTCCAATGTGTGTACTCCCATGCTATTGAAGGTAAAATTGACTGAAGGACTTTCCACATAGATTACCTTCATAAGGTTTCTCTCTAGTGTGAGTCCTCTCATGTTCTCTAAGGTGAAAAAATCTAATGAATGCTTTCCCGCATAGAAGGCATTCACATGGTTTATCTCCAATTTGAGTTCCATTGCATTGTCTGTGGCCAGAGCTATTAATACATGCTTTAGCACTTTGATGGCATTCATCTGATTTACTTCTAGTGTAAATCTGCTCATGCTGATTAAAAGATGACTGGTCACTGAGGACTTTTCCAAGTGGTTTGCTTAAATATGTAGTCTACAGCTACATCTTTGAAGGTCATTAACTCCCACTGTTGGATTGTCAATAGCTCAGCAGACAACTGTCTTCCTTTGGATTTTCACTCACAAACAGACAAGCAGTAGGCGAGCAAAGTTGGACACATAAGCTGAGGTCCCTTGGCACCCCAGACTGGGCCAGAGAATCACTCTTCAAGCCTAGGGATGGCCTGTGGGAATGGTGGTCTCATGTACAAGAGCTACTGTCACCATTTTACATCAGCCTTGAGTGCCCCCATCTCCCAATGAGGGTTTTAATTAACAATTGTGGACTGCTGAATACAAGCTACGAACCCCCGACAAGGACACAGAGGCTTTTAGTGGTAACTGCCCTTAAAGAATTGGAAGACTTATTGGTCTCAGGAGGGGGAGCCTAGAAGACCAGGTGTTACCACTGGCCAATGAGTGAAATTGGGGGTCCATGGACTGGCTCTGAAAGGGGGCTTTCTGTCCCTTTTTCTCTCTCTCAATCTGAGTGGCTGAATGGAGAAAACCTCAGCCATTTTCAGTTTGCAGTGCTCTGACTCAGAAAAGGGTGGAGATAGCAGAGTTAGAGAGACAAAGAACCTATTTAAATGCACATAATAACTCCCTATGGGGTGTATTTCCCTAAGAGGAAGGAGGAGGTGCCCAGTTCTACTACCGGCCTTCCATTCACAGCCAGACCCCAGAGCCAGGCAGGGAGGATAGCCAAAACAGAAGCTAAGGGGGCTACACCTCCTTATACCAGTCAGGAGCAACAGGCTGAGAGGTGCCACCTGCTGGGCAGGTTAGGAAAAGCGCAGGGGCTAGAGGCATCACAAGATGTGTCAATATTCTAAGACACGTGCTCAGAGAAACCTGATACTGAATATTGCCTCCTTCTGAAATCTGAGCCTGTTCTGGTCTGGGAAAACCTGATGGGGGTAACCAAGGAAATCAGATGCCTAGACAACAGAAAACTAAAACCTACACTAAGAAAAACAAAAATATGGCCCAGTCAAAGGAACAGACTTACACTTCAACTGAGATACGTGAATTGAAGCAACTAATGCTAAATCAATTCAACAAGCTTAGGGAAGATATGGCAAAAGAGAAGAAGCGTATAGTGAAAACACTGGGCAATCATAAGGTAGAAATTGAAACAACTGGCAGAATGTATGGAAATGAAAGGCACAACACAAGAGATGAAAGACACAATGGAGACATACAACAGCAGATCTCAAGAGGCAAAAGAAAAAACTCAGGAACTGGAGAACAAGATATCTGAAATCCTACACACAAAAGAACAGATTGAGAAAAGAATGGAAAAATATGAGCAATGTTTCCAGGAACTTAAGGACAAAATGAAATGCAGGAATGTACATGTCATTGGTGTCCCAGGAGGAGAAGAGAAGGGAAAAGGGGCAGAAACAATAATAGAGGAAATAATCGATAAAAATTTCCCATCTCTTATGAAAGACATAAAATTACAGATCCCAGACATGCAGCATACCCCAACAAGAATAGATTCAAATAGGGCTACAACAAGACACTTAATAATCAGATTATCAAATGTAACAGAAAAAGAGAGAATCCTGAAAGCAGCAAGAGAAAAGCAATCCATCACATACAAAGGAGGCTTGATAAGACTATGTGTGGATTTCTTAGAAGAAACCATGGAGGAAAGAAGGAAGTGGTGTGATATTTTTAAGATACTGAAAGAAAAAAACAACCAACCAAGAATTCTATATCCAGCAAAACTGTCCTTTAATTATGAGGGAGAGTTTAAAATATTCTCTGAAATAACAAGAGAGTTTATGAACAAGATACCTGCACTACAGGAAATACTAAAGGGAGCACTACAGACAGATAGGAAAAGACAGGAATAAGAGATTTGGAATTAAATGTAAGTTTACTGAACAAAGATGACTGTGAGTATGGTTGAAAGAGGAAAGTTAGGAGCATGTGGGACACCAGAAGGAAAGAGGAAGATAAAGACTGGGACTGTGAAACCTAGAATGCTCAACAATTGTGATAAAATTTACAAATATATTTTTACATGAGGGAGAAAAATGAATGTCAACCTTGAAAGGTATTAAAAATAAGGTGGTTTTAGGGAAAAAAACCTATGATCAATGCAAACTAAAGACTATAGTTAACAGAAACATTGTATCATGCTTCCTTTTATGTTACAAAGGCCATATGCCAAAGCTAAATGCCTATAGGAGATGAACATAAGGGAAGGTTATGGGACTCCTGGCATTGGTGATGTTGTTTGATTCTTTTATTCCACTTTAGTTTAATTCTATCTTTCTTTTCAATGCTTTTTGGCTTTCATGTTTTTTTTTCTTTCTTTTTCCTTTTTTTTTTTTTTTTTTGTCTTTACCTTCTTTGACTCTTCCTCCTTTGTGGAAGAAATGGAGATGCCCTTATAAAGATAGTAGTGATGGTGGTGAATACCTAAATATGTGACTATGCAGGGAATCATTGATTGTTTACTTAGGATGAAAAGTATCGTGGGTGAACAAAACTGTCTTAAGCAAATGAGTTTATAAGGAAATCTTGAGGGTGCTACATTGAGTGAAATAAGTCAGAATCATAAGGACAAATATTGCATGGTCTCACTGATATGAACTAATTATAATATGTAAACACATAGACATGAAATATAAGTTACCAGGATATAGAATGAGGCTAAAGAATGGGCAGTGGTTGCTTACTATGAGCAGAATGTTCAACTAAGTTGAACTTAAGTGTTTGGAAGTGGACAGAGGTGATGGTAGCTCATTACTGTGAGAATAACTAACAGTGCCAAATGGTGTGTGAATGTGGTGGAAAGGGAAAGCTTAGAGTGATGCTTGTCACCAGAAAGAAAGTTGGAAGTTAAAAGATGGGAATGTATGAAACAGTGAATCTTGTGGTGGACAATGTCTGTGATTAACTGTACAAATATTAGAAATCTCTTTCATGAAGTAGAACAAATGTATGGCACTATAACTAGAAGTTAAAAATAGAGCAGTATGTAGGGGAAAATAAACCTATTTCAAATTATGTACTACATTTAGTAGCATTTTAACATTATTTCATCAACAGTAACAAATGTACCATACAAATTCTATGACTCGGTAATGGACGGGAGCATGGTTAGGGGTATGGGAGCGACTGAGTTTTCTTTTCCTGTCTATTTCTTTTCTGGAGTAATGAAAATGCTCTAAAAAAAAGAAAGAAAAATTAATTGTGGTGATGGCTGCACAGCTATATGATGGTGTCGTGGGCAGTGATTGTGCACTTTGGATCTTTGGGTAATTGTATGGTATGTGAACAATCTCAATAAAATTAAATTTTAAAAAGGAAGGTAAGATAATGTTAGAGAAGGCTGAAATAGTAACTTCTGAAAACAGGAGTAATAAATCATAGGAAATTACAGCTTTTTAGACATGTGGAACCTGTTGGTAGTCTATGTGGTTTACATTCAGGTGAATTGCAAGAAAATTGAATGTGCCATCAGAAAAGATCTAAGACTCATAAGGACCTAGAACTCAAGATAAATTAGGTTAAACAAACCAACAAACAAAACAAAACAAAATTTTGATTGTATTTATAATTGAATAAAGCTCAGAGTGGGGATGGTATGTTCGATTTTAGATAAAATCTTTTGTCTATTATAGATAGAACCATTCTATTTCATCTCCCAAAGGAAGAAAATATATAGCTCAGACAAAAATATTTTATTTTTGCTTCCAAAGAAAAGCTTTACACAGAAATACAGGAACAGAAGAAGATTAAGATCCTCATTTGAGACAAAATACATGTTTCCAATCACATGATGAAATGGACAAGAGTGACGATAGTTTCCTCAAATACACATTGCTTAACTATGCCATGTTAAGTGCTTGTTTTCCAGTTAATTTGCAGAAGCATAACTTCAAATTCTTCTCTGGAATAAATTTCCGAATCTTTCCCATATTTATCCCTGGAGTTTTCTATGCACCAGGACAAAACTAATGATGGATCAATTCAACAATTCCACTTATTGCATTGTTTACAACCATGCAGATTCATGAATTTCAGCCGCATCTTTCTCCTCTATGTAAAAACCCTGATAAATATCTTTCTTTGCTTTTTTCACAATATGAAAGGAATACAGAATAAATTCCACAGTGAGCATTCCATGTGCATGCACTGAATGCACCGCATCACCTGCTTACGCCAACATTCTTTTATCTTTTCTTTCCAATTCCTGTTTGATGGGCTCTGTGACCAACTGATATATCCCCAAATTTTTATTTACCCATAATCAAATCTCACAGAGGAATCCTGAGGCATCATGTTCCCTATTTTAAGTAACAAGTTCAACAAGCAATTTAATGTCACCAAAGTGTTTTGAGTAGGCTGTTAACTGAAGAATTGACAGTTCTCAGAAGATAAATCATTGGTTATAGCAATGAGGACACCTTGTAGAATGACAAACATAACTACACAGAAACCTGTTGAATTTGATGTCTATACCTCAGGGACATGAAAATAAGGTCCAAACCCAAGAATATTGAGGGAATATAAAAGAGGAATTGGATTCTAGATGTATCCTAAGTGTTGAAACAAGAAAAGGTTGGAAGGATAAAAGGACGGCAAGCTGGAAGCAGTGAAAAAAAAACAAGGGCACTGGTTGTTTTACTGAGATCCTTGCTGTCCCTACACTTTCTTAAGGTTGAGTCTCTGGCTGGAGTTTCATTCTGGATCCAATTCACAGTGATAGCCTTATCAGCCACCAGGGAGGAAGAGAGTCCACCCACACTTAGAGGGGACAAAACGACCATTCAAAGCATCTACCTAGAGGTTGAGGTGCTGTGAACTTTTACTCCTACTTCAAAGTTTGAATGACATATATACTAATAGGAATATTTTATGTATAATTTTATACCAAAAATATTTCATTATTTTTAGCGATTAGATAATATATATAATTAATTATAAAATATAATTCTAAAGTTAAGCGACTGTTCAGCTATTGCTATCATGAACACAGCAACACTAGATGTGGGGCAGTTTTTGGAAAGTAGATTTTAGCCAACTAATTCACATATGTTAAAATTGTATTTGAGGTTCCAAGATAGTAGAATTATGAATCTGGAGGTTTGGGGGTGGTTGGAAACTTCCAGAGTGTGGAAAAATGTCCTGGGAACTGACATCTGAATTGAGTTTTGACTTTAAAACTGAGAGTGCAGGATTAAAATAAAACATGCAGCATAAGGAGGGATATTACCTAGTTCAGATTAGAATAAAAATATCTCTGAAGGGAAAGAGTGGAAGAGTGGGTGGATTTGGTTCAGAAGTCTGTGCACCTTAAGTGTCATGGTAATGACTTTGAACTTTATTCCATATACTACGATATAAAAATACAATTTGACACCAAATGTACCATCTTGTAAGTAATTTGCTCTTCTACATATAAAATGGCTCTATTTTAATATAGTCTCCAAATTTAGAGAAAATAAATGAAATAAATTTAACCTTGATATCTGTGTCTTTAGAAAAAGCTCTTAACTGTCCATTATGTTTCCCAAAACGTGTTTTGCATAATGATCCACAGTGTATGTGTTTCTTAAATTAAGTGAAATGATAAATGTTGTAACTAGAATGTTCACAGATTATTTTTCTTAACACAGATAAAAGTATTTGGTGATTTTTTACTGGCTGAATTCCTTTTACTTCTACCTAATTGCTTGAAAAAAATGAAAAAAAAAAAACAAATAGGATCATTTTTCCCATTTCATTGATTTCAGAGCTACAATCAAAAGCAGTTATTTTGTTTATAAATATTTTAGAGAACAGCTATTTTCCCTCATCCCATTCATTGTACCTGGTAGTTAGTATATATTGTTTCCTCCCTAACACATACAGAGAGTGCATCCTCTTCATTGCTTCAGGGCAGGAAAAATATAGAAATAGTCCACTCTGGACTTTTGATTTTGAGAATCATGAATTTTGACTCAAGGTAAAAGATGTAGAAGAATGTTGGTTATGCACATTGCTTTTTACCAAGTTTACACACAAATAAAGAAATGTGCTAGGGAGGAGGTTAGAGTCTTGGTCGTTGTTGGATCCCTGTGATAGAACCTGGATGAGAGGACTGTCTGAGAGCAGAGGTATGTGTCCCAATCCCCAGAATAAATTTGGAGTCTAGCATCACAGAAGTAATGTCTATATGGTGTGTCTGGCCAAAGACACCTGAGGTTTTGCCACAGATTTTCTAGTAGCCCAGAAAGAAGGATGCTTTAGAACGTTTTTGGTGTACCCAGAGGTGATACAGATATGGCACAGACACCATGGGCCTAAACAGGTCTTTTGATTGGGAATGAGAGAGAGTGAGAAGTTCAGTAGGACTATCCATGGACAACTAAATATTAGACCAGAGGAGAAAGTCTGAGGAAAGAATTGATGCCACCAAGTTCTAGATTGTCTACATCAGAAATATTTGTTCTCTGGAATTCCTAGAGAAATCCAAAGAAATATGAGGAGAACTGAAATTGATTCAGATTAGATGTCTTGCACTGTGGCAAATTAATTATGAAATTGAGTTTAAGTCTAGATACACAATCTATTTTTGCAGACTAAGTATGTTGGGTGAGACTCATGCCTTCTACACTACTCCTTGTCAAACTGAAAATTACAAAGTACAAGGCAAATAATCTTTAAACTATTATATTCAAAGACAGTTTCTATTTTAGAATTATTCTCAAGATATAAAATGTTTAAAAAGATTAGGAAACTTTCCAGTGTTTCCTAACTTCTTTCTGACTCAGAGGAATTCAGTGCTATTTTCCTATCACTATTAACTCCTCTGTGATCTTCTTTCAATTAGATCCGATAAAGCACACACTACCATGAAAATCATTGGTTAGAATTTAAGGTTTTAACTCTTTCCATGTGATGCCAACTACAGTGTAGTGTAATCTTTGCAGTAACATTCAAAAGCACTTAAAAAGACCCTACTCTTGGTTTAACCCTCTACTGTGGCTGTCTTGAAATTCTCAATTATTTTATCTTTGAAATTGTGTTTCATAGGTGAAGTCCAGTGGGACACTGCAGCACACACGGGAATGGAGGAGTTGTATGCAATATGTTCATCTGTTATTCCTTGCTTCCCCCAGTCATGTATATAGCATTTGTGATGCCCCATGAGTATAGAATTGCAGAAGACCTGAGATTCATGGGAGTTTAGCCAGACACAAATACCAAGTGTGTTAAGTCTATAGCTGAGTAAGCAAAGGGTTGACTGCCTCGAGAGATCACACTTGACAATTGAACCAGAATTTGCTTCAAGCAGAGAAAGAAGGTCATGGATTTCTAAGGCACAAATATGACAAAAGAAACATCTGCTTGTATTCGCCAGTCATTTATGCTGAAAATCATGGTCTTGAAGGAAAGGGGAAGATAGGGCAAAGCATAATACTTTTTTTTCTTTTTGTTTTTCCTTAGTTAGCATTAAGCCAAAGGTAGAAAGCATTGGCAGGATGTTTGCATATCAAAAATGAAAGAAAAACCATTGAGATAGTTTTGTGAAATATTTTCATTGTTTTAGTGTGATCAAAATACATATGTATGAATGTGCTATGAAATATGATTTGTGTCAGTTTGGTGATTTCTCATACAAGTTAACTGCTCTGATATTTGTCTTTAAATCTGATGTGGCACAATACAAAGGTGAATGATTAAATGCACTCTAGTAATTGTATATTTTAATTTTCCTTTATTTAGAACAACATTAAATAGCAAATAAAAATCACACGTTGAGAGAAACACCATGGAAAAAAGAAAAAAAAAAGTTTTGTATTTTAGTGCCTTTAATGACTCACTATAATTGCTTTTCTCCTGCTTTTTGAAGTGGCCCCACATTTTCAATTTGTACTAGGCCCTACAAATTACCTAGTAAGCCCTGTTCCACATAAATGCACATTTTAAAAGTTGAAGACAAAATTTTTCCCATATCCAAAATAACATATTTTTAATTGAGAGAAGCTAGATTTTAGCAAACTAATGGTAATTAATTTTACCATGCACTTGTCAGTATAGTTTTGCTATGAAATCATAAGCATATAATTTTCCTAAGTATTACTTAGAAAGCACAGAGGTAGTATAATGGTAGTGGTCATTTATCTTTTCTCTTTTAAAACTGCTTTCCTGAAAGCAGTATCAAATGGCCTTATTGAGGTTATATTTCATTAATGTACTCTCAAAATGAAGTTGAGGTATGTCCCTTAAGTATGCCTAAGTAATAACTGGAATCTGGCTAATTATTTGAATATCCTTCATGGAAATGTATGCATATGTTTATATGTATCACCATAAAAACCATTAAAAAATAGTTCAGTATGCAATGCTGTATTTACCCTCACAGCTATGATAATAAAATAAAATTAATAAATGTGCCTTATAATAGCTTAATTAGGTTAGCAATACTTAGAGTATTGTCTGTGTACAAAGATCTGATTGTCTGAGTGTGCTGGTTGGGATATAGTATGCCCCCCAAAAGCCATATTCTTCAATACAATCTTGTGGGGGCAGACTTATTAATCTTTTTGATTAGGGTGTGACCTCTTGATTGAACGTTGCCATGGAGATTTGACCCCACTCATTCAGGGTAGGTCTTGATTAATTCACTGGAGTCCTTACCAGAGCTCCAGGCCGACACTGCTGATGCTGATGCTTAGAGATGCTTGTTGACACTTTGAGATGCTAGTCCAGAGTGTGCTCTGCAGAAGCTAAGAGAGGACAAAACACCCCAAGAACAGCTGAGAGAGACTTTTGGAGAGACACTTGGGAGCTCACAAAGATGCTCAGAGATGCTTGGAGTTGTGGACAGAAGGACATTCGGAGATGCTAAGCTAAGGACGTACAGGATCTGAGCGAGAAGCTGAAACAGAACTCCAGACAGTGGATGCCAACCACGTGCCTTTCCAGCTGACAGATGTGTTCTGGATGCCATCAGACATTCTTCAGCAGAGGTATCCTCTTGTTGATGCCTCAGTTTGGGCATTTATGGGCGTAGAACTGCATATTTGTAACCAAATAAACTCCCTTCTTCTTTCTGAAGAAGTTATATTTTGTATAACAGCAGGATTGGCAAACTGGAACACAAGGTAAGAAAAGGTTAGATCTTGGTATTATTTTTACATTTTTACCAAAAAGTAATCTTGATTCACAGAGGAAGATGATCTTCTTTTATCTTGGAACCCAATAGACAAAAGCCTGCAGAAATATGCCATTTCCAACTATGGCAGAAATCAATCTTGTTTTCAAATTTCAGTGCCTTGCTTTAGGTGATAAGACTGTAAAATAAGTGACAAGATTTGAATTAGAATAAAGGTTTAAAAAAATATGCATTGACCTTCAAAGAAATTTAGTGATTATTGTTTACTGTATATCTTTGGATAGAATCTCAAAGACAAGAAGGAAAGTGACAATTATTGTAGGTATAGCAGGTTGGCTTTGTTGTTGTTGCTGTCTTGCTTTATTTTTAATTACCTAGCAAGTCATGTAGTGATAGAACAGCCCGAAACTAGCAATGAGAAAAAAGTTCATTATCTCAGAGGGCTAATTAATGGGACCACACCTCTGAACTGACTAGGCTCAATTAGTTAGGGAAACCATATTTTTCAACTAGCCAGGGCAACTTTTACAGACTATCACTGAATTAGGCCCCAAGGCACATAACAGTGTTTTTGAGGACAGTTAAACAAAGCAGCCAGTAAAAGTAAAATTGAATAATTCCTATGAAATTTGTTCTTGATGAATAGCAAAATAATATAGTTACATCTTGAAACTGTCATGGGGTAAACAATGTAAAATATCTGATTAAATAGGGAAATAAATGATTTAGTTATTGTCATCACTTATAGTATTACATTTGTATTTCATATGTATTTTATACAGGTCGATGATTATTTATAACTTGCAAAGAATAACTATATGCATTCTCCTTAAGAAGAAATCTGCACCCAGACCCCTGTTCCACTCCTACAAAGGCTGTATAAGATAAAAGAGAGTGGTATTGGTGGTAACCAAAGGAAAGAAAGAAAATTGGGAAATCACAAAAGCTCAGTCACATTTAAGACATGCTGAGTGATGGGGGATATGAGTAATTGCTCTAGGAACACAAGGAATTTACTTCAATAATAAGAAAGGCTCTTCCTCATACATAGATGAATAATGACTGCATCAAAGTATAAAGAAATTCTCAGGACATTTTCTTTTCTCATGACTTAGTTTAAAGCAGAAAAGTCTGCAAAAACTGATTATGATCACCCAATGCTAAATGACCCCAGCAGTGAATGGGTTTGCCAGAGTGTTCACCTCACGGTTTTCTCTTCTTGGGAATACAGGAAGACCCCATCTCCAATCTCCCTTGAAGTCCATTTAGGGAGCATGAAACTTAGTGTTGGGCAATGGAATGTTAAGAAAAATGAAACAGGCCACTTCCGTCTGGACCTTTAAGGATATTCCATGTGCACCTTCCCCTCTCTTTTCCTGTCCCATGGTTCTTGGAGGCACTGGTCTAGATGATACAGCTAGAAGACAGAAGAAGTCTCAGCATCACCATTTGAGGGAAAACAACTGTGGAGAGCTGTGCACTGAGCAAGAAAACAACAACAATAACAACAACAAAAAACCTTTAATGTGTTATGACACAGGGATTTTGGATTTATTACCATAGGATAGTCTAGTCTATCCTGATCATTAAAAAATTGGCACCGAAGAGGGGTGATGCACTATCAAAAGCTTAAAATATGTATCAAAGTGCTATCCCTCATGTCTCAGGCAGCAAGGCAACAATTATAAGAGGGGCAGCGAGGTAACAGATATAAGATGCTGAATGATGTAATTATATTATGCAGTGGAACAACATTCCCTAAAATTGCCACCTGCTAGAAATTGGGAGGATGACTGCATGCTTATGAAACTTAGAGAATTAGGGAAGATAGTAAGTAGCCAATGTGTTTGAAGCTGTTATAACTATGAAAAATGTTTGTGTGGCACTTTGGCATCCATTTTACCTTGTCTAAGCCACTTGCCTTGACACTGATCTTTGGCCTAGCTAACAAGTAGCTTTCCAGCCCAAGGAAATAAACTCCCCCAGAACCTGAAACTCACATCTGCATCCACCACCCACACTCCCCACACACCTCACCCAGAACCCACAGCTGGTCGCAAATGATAACTCACCACCCATGGCACTCAAACCCCACCCCAGACTCTCTCCCTTTTCACGCACATTTGCTTTAAGTAAACCAATCCTTGACTCCCATGAGAGACCTACTAACTTCCATCCCTGGACCTCAATAAAGGCACAAGCCTATGGGTCCTTCTCACTCTGCCTTTTGCCCCCTCCTGCTGGTTGAGCCCACTGAGCTGATCACACTTCCAGTGGCCCCCTCATGTAACCCATCTCTGTGGGATCTATGAGTAACAAACTGTATTTTCTCATGCATTATTGCCTTTGTTTCCCCTTGCGTTGCACCTGACTTCCATCTGTACCCAAATTTAAAATCCAACTTTAATTTGGAAGAAGTGGTGCAACAAACAAGATGTGTTGGTGACAACCATGGGAAATGGGGCATAATGCCTTTTGGCTGCTCCTGGCTTACTAACTGGCTCTCACAGATGGCTAATACTATCTGGGAAAGGTCCATGGCTTGCTGACATATGCCCATGCTGCTTTGTGTCCCTGCCTGTTGCCTCTGCTGGGTGTTGGTTAAGCTTCCCACCCCAAATTGATGGTCCTAGAGATCTTCCCCTGGAAACACAAACAGCCAGCCCTAGTATGGCAAGAGGGGAACCCTGGTTTCAGGTGCTCCCCTGAATGGCAACAACCAGCATCGGGTGACACTGGCTATATAACAAGATTCTTGTTGTGGTTCCAACACCAGGAGAGTGCAAGGCAGGAGGGCATCCCCCACCCCAAGGGGTGACTCACTTCCTGGCACCTGCACCATGGGAGGTAGGAGACTGATGGAGGAGACTCCAACCACTGTGTCTGTGGACTGTATGCCTGGGATTTAAACCCACCGCTACCTTGGAGGACACCCTCCACTGGAAGCACACTGACACCCCACATGCAACAGTGTGATGGTCTGTGATCCTTATTTCCTGCTGTCTCCACTACTGTCACTCTTCCTTCCCCAACCAGATAAGACATTAAAATTCTTTACCCCTGCTGTGAGGTGGCAAAGGAACTATTGGGCAAAAAAAGCAGGGGTGGGGAATGAGCATGTTGTGCCACTACTCCCTAACACACCAGAGGAAGTTTCTAAGTTGCTTAAGAAATGTAAGACTCCAAAACAATGTACATGCCCCCCCCCGCCCCCCAGTACTGATGCTTATCAGGGCACCAGAGCTCTGGGGTTGTGCTCCCACGGTCGGGGCCAGTGGGGGTGGGAAGGGATGGGCTGTGTCTGATGATCTCACTGCTATCATGATAATAAAAAGAAACCCAACCCCCATGAGGTTGCTGGGCCATCCCAGAGAGAGGGATGGTTGCCTACATATCTTATCATCAGAAACCACAAATATTCCCTGTTACCACATGCAAGGTCAAGCAAATCCCCAAAAGGGAGCTCAAATTGAACTCCAAACCTCAAAATTTTATTTGACTGGAGACACAAACCTCACTTAAAGATTTTGTTGAAGAGGACGAGGAGAAAGGGGCAGATTGGTTGCTGAGAGTCTTTGATATGGGGACAGATTTGCCACTCTCATCTCCAAAGAATGAGACAATTATCTGGTGTCACTGAAGACTCAAAGACCCACCCCTAAGGACTTAAAAGAAAAGACATACCCATCCACAGGTCCACAGGGGGTATTTGTAATTTGTGCCAAGATAGATGCCCACTGGCAAACAATTAATGAGGCCTGATTGTTACTTTAAAAGACCAAGATAACACAATGGACATAACACTTCTTTAGGCAGTCAGAGGAAAGAGAACTAGAGTTTGTCTCTGGCCCTGGGGAGGTCCCCTTTGGCACTGGGTCACGGGAAATTTTCTTACAGGGAACCTCCCCACAATTTACAGAGCAGCCTTGCTCTATTTTATTGGGAAGACTCTTACTCCCAAGGCTAAGGACAGGGTGGCACTATTGGCAGGATGTAGGGGGGACTCACATCAGAGTCACAGATCTTGGCTTATCAGGCCCAGGAAGCTGTCTCACTGAGGGGCTTTATGGACCCTCCACTGGAGGGTCCTCACCTCTTTTTCTTTTATATCACAGGCCGGGTCCCCTGACCCCTGGTACTTGTGACTATTGGAGTAATTCTTTATTAAACACCTACCCTTAGTGGTGGCACCCTTTGCTTTTACTTTCACCACTATAGATATGGATGATTTTACATGCTGCCTGGAATAAGATCACATTTTTGGCTCCCTTGATGGGACATGCCAAATGGAATCCCTGCGGAATTGCTCCTACCATTCAAGGCGATAAAAGCCACAGTATCACCTGAAACAAGGTACCTTGGAGTTCCGGCCTATAATCCAAGATCTCCTCAAAGAGGGTGTCATTCAATCTACCTTCTCTCTATGCAATAGCCCTATCCAGCCAGTTCTTAAACTTCCACCAATCATCAGTCATATCAACCTTAATGCATGAGTTCTCCCATCAAAACTCCTACGCCTAACATAATCTAATTAATAAGAGGCACATATTGCAGCACAGGCTATTGCTTTGCTGTGACTGACTTGGCCAACATGTTTTACTCAATATCATATTAAAAAAAAAAATCTGAATTGCTGCTGCTACGACTTTAACAAATGGTCTTTAAAAAAAAAAAAACAAAAAACAAAAAACTGTTTGACACTGGCACTGTTATAGCTGACATCCAATTAGGGCATGACTCTAGAGAAGGCCTCTGAGAGGACCTTGTCACAATCACACATCATTATACAAATGAGGCTGGGAAATAGCACCCCCTAAAACATAAGGGCCATTAAACTCTGTCAAATTCCTGGGCATCCTCTGATCCTCTAAGGGCAGATTCCCACCACCATCTATCACAAGACCACTTCAAACACTAAGACATGAACAACACCTACTAGACTAAGTCATGTTTTAGAGGTAACACATCACACATCTCACTCTTGTTGCAGCCCATACACAAAATCACATATACATCTTATGCATTCTGCTGGGGAAAATCCAAGCAATGCACCTTAGAATTGATAGATTAGGCCATTTCTCAAGCCATACCTGTTGCCCTACCAGGAATGGATTTTAAATTAGAGGCTTTGGCTACCTCCAAATATGGCTCTTGAAGTCTTAGGACTGGACATGTCAAACCCTGGCTGCTTATTAACTTCTTCTAAAATTAGAGATGTTTACAACGTCACAACCAGCCAGCTTGTGCATGCAGATTCCAAGAATGCCCTGGGTGTGGGCTAATTCCAACAGGAGCTCAGCATGACCACTGAAGCTTCACTGGTAAAATGGAAATGGTAGCTATAGAAGAGGGCTAAACATGACAAATAGGGTCTTTCAAACTTGCAGGAGAAAGTGGTTTCCCCCATGCTCAGCCCATTGCCAACATATCTTTAGATGGTGGTGATGTCACTCCCATGGCCCCCTCCTCTAACAAAGTAAGGAGTCCTTGGGACCAACTGTCTGACATGGAAAAGGAGTCCACATGTGTCGCTGATGGCAAAGCTATTGTTGCATGCAAAACTATCAGACACAATATAGCTTGCTGGTTGGCTGCATGCATTACCCAGTCTCAAACACTCCAGTTGGGATCTGCACAGTTGGTAGAGCTGGAAGTGGTCCAGTTAGTCCTCCATAAGGCTCTGAGCTGCCAGTTGCACCATCTCCAAATCTTCACTGATTCTTGGGTAGTGGCCAAAGTGGGGTCAGACCAATGGAAACAAAATACTTTCCTCATATCATAGAGGTATTTGTGTGTGGCTCCACATTTGGAAACAGCTTGCAGTCTCACCCATGACCACCCACCCTCAACTCAACACACTGGAGTATACTGTTGATAAAATATCTACAATGAAACAGAAAACTGGATTTTGATGAATGTGTTTGATGAAACAGAAGCTGGAAACACAAACTGTCTTAGGAATTGTTAAAGCTGTGATTGGCAGAGTTTGTCATTGACTAAAAAATACACATTTTAGTTGAAATTTAATTGGGCCACATTCAACTGGATCAGCAAGCATCTCAAGAGTTAGACTAAAGGAGTTATCATTTTTTGGAAGGGAGCAAAGGAGCAGATGTAGGGAGCAGTGTGAGAGGGTGGGAGCATGGAGAGCAGATCCAGAATGTTCCCTCCTAAGGCCAGCATCTTTGGGGAGGAGCCCTTTGGGAGGGGCTCCATGCTGGCTCAGGCTGAGAGCCTGGGGACAGGACAAAAGCTCAATGAAAGTTTAGTCAGAAAGCATTTTGCTCGCATTGATCAGCGGGGACAAGCAGGTCAGCCAATCACTTATGAGGGCAAGAGTGGGACCATGGAGGGTCCATGTCCAGCCTTGTCCTGAATAAGGGGACATCTGTGGGTCTTCTCTAAGTCACAAGGAGTGGGGGTTGGAGGGAGTCCTGACAGTCAATTGTTTTCCAGAATCCAAAAAGGTGGGGGGATTTCCTAACCCTGTTTTTCAAGATCTCTTAGCTCAAGTAAGGTCCACATTGTCACTTGATATTGACAAAAACATCTCCGCAGGGCTCCAGGGGCCCAGGGACAGAGCCTTGGATTGAACATCTTTGGGGGCTCTTCCAGCCTGGGTCAGCTGACCAGGGTCCTTGCCAAGCTCCCACTAGAGTCTCACCCGGCCTTCTGGTCAACCAGGGCTGTGGTGTGCTGCCAGCAGAGTCCCTGGGGCATTTGGCTGGCGAGGACTTAATTTTAGGTAATCACCTTTAACTATAGCATCACACAGCACGAGACCAGTTTCCTAACAATGGGTCAATTAAGTTAATGGCATTAAAGGGTAAATTTTCTTAAAAAAAGGTTACATCACTACTCATGTGCATGTGCTAAAAGATAAAAACAAACAAACAAAAAACCATAACGTATATCAGTTTTTTAAAAACATATTAAAAAAAAAATAAACATGACAGCATATCTGGGTGGTCCTTCAGAGACTGTCCATTCAGATCCCTTAAGCTTCCAGTACCAACAGGCAGTCTGGACTCATAGCACCTCATGTGTCAGAGGCTCCTCTGCTCTGGTGGAGTGGGCTTGTCTAAAGGGATTATCTCTAGGACAATCACTGACCAAAATAGTTACTAAAGGCTGTGACTTGTGTTCCAAACCAAACATTGGTGGGGTCACATTCCACAGGGTAGGGTTAAACTCTTCTCCCAGAGCCACTAGGAAGTGGAGAGTATGGCTCCAAAACCAGGCAATGGAACTGTCTGGGTCACCTTTAGAAGTAAAGGAAGGTATGTCTGGTGGATGTAAGTCTTATGAAAAAAATGACCTTTCACTCTGCCACTGCCCACGCAAGCCACAACACTGGGCAGTCAAATACTACATAGAGCTAGCCCTGAGTGATAGCATATGCAATCTCTCTGCAGGGAGAAACAACACCAAGTCTGGCTGTCACGATACAAAGAGCAGCCCCAGAAGCCTGCCATGACAATGTTCATCTGGTTCAGGGTTTTGATATTTTTGCTGGCTGCGTGTGTCATAGGCTTATTTACCAAAACTCAAGGCCTCATCAGGCAAGCCCCAGGATGCTCAAACAATATTTGGCTAATCCTAAATTTTTACACAGGAATGGGACAGAGGAAATTGCTGACTGTCACTCCTCAACCTCCTGCACCCAGCATGCCACCAAGCATGGCTGATGACCCAAAGCTATCTGTGGTGGTTGGAAGCTGTATGTGCCCCAGGAAAATGTGTCCTTAAACCTAATCCATGCCTGTGAATAAAAATCTATTGTAAGTAGGATTTTTTGATGAGGTTATTTCAGTTACAGTGTGACCTACCTCACCTATTACTGGAGTCCTTTATAAGAGAATGAAAATCAGACAGAGAAAAAACTATGGAAGCATAATGCTGAAATTAAGGAACCCAGAAGAGAAGGGAGAGACCAGCAGACACTGCCATGTGCCTTGCCATGTGGTAGAGGACCAAAGGATCGCTGGCAGCCAGTCTTCTGGGAAGAAAACATTGTTTTGATGATGCATTGATTTGGATATTTTCCTGACTTCAAAACCATGAGAAAATAAATTCCCATTGTATAACATGACCTATTTCATGGTATTGGATTAAAACAGCCTAGGAAACTGAAAGACTTTCCAACCAATATGTCAAATGGTTCCACTGACGTTAATGCATTCATGATTCTCATCCCAGGTGTAATCTAAATAAGATTCCCATACAGAACCAATAGCCTCACCAGTATAATCAAATCAAGCCTTCATGGCTAATGGTCCTCTATGCCAGCCTGCTGGACATATTATTCTAAGATAAGAGCTTAGATTGCAAAGAGGTCCTACAAAAAATTAATACCCAATTGGCATATTACTATGGACAAAACATATTCTCTCTGTGGAAGGAAGCTAAGGGAGACATATGAGAGCATGCAGTCAAAGACTTTGCTAGGTGCATCCTGGACAACCACCTAAAAGTAATGGAGCTCTGCGATGGCAACCATTTTGCAAAAACATAGAGATATCATGACTAGAACTGCCCAATGTTATTTAAAAGCCCACAACGAAATTTCCCATCCTCTATGGATTTCTAATTGGGAGGGAAACACACACTCCGGCTGGCACTCAGGAGTCACCACCCCAGAGGACATCACTCAGCCCACTATTCACCAATGGGGAGGACGCTGCCCAAGACCACCACTGGGAGTCAACCACAGCTGCTCCTGTCATCCCGATGAACCAGAGCCACCCCTATGCTTGAGCCAGTTGATGAACCCATATGTTGCCTTGAGAAATAGAGAGGGGGAACCTTCAGATTATTACCTGGCTAAAATGAAAGATACCTAACCATAGGCCTCTCTTCCCTATGCAATATATGTCACTGTGAGTGGAACCCCCACAATTGCTTCTGCCTCTGTCATGCCCATACTGGCATGCAAAATACTGTATCTTTAATGTCACGCAGCAGGGACCACCTTCTGGCACCTAGAGGACCACATATTTGCCCTCAGTTCCTTTGCTTAAACTTCTTTCCCTATATATGCTATATGCTGTTAAGGCCTAATATGACAAAAGAGTCCCTAGCCCAGTTAGTCTTGGGTAACAGTTTACCTTAGTCTACCCCTTGGTAAAAAATCTGGGTTGCTGAATCATAATAAACACCTCCTGCTGCACATATGTTAACTCAAAGCCAGTCAAAAATTAACTTACAAAAGATGTCTCAAGAGATTGAGGCATTTCACAATATAACCAAGGTTTTTTCAACATATACTTCAGAACTATAAAACCTCTTGACATTTCCTCCTACCTATCCCCTGAAAGTTGAAGACAATGGCTATGCAAAGACTTCCAGCTCTTGGTTTATTTATATGTTGACATTTTTATAATAACCAATATCATCAAGTGCCTTATACACTGGCTTGACAATACTATGCCCTTGGCAGTAAATATATCAGCCACCCACATTGCCACAATCCTCCAAATGAATGTTTCCAAGGAACCAAGGGGTGGATTGTTGCAGCTATCAATAATTTCTGTGTGCTGCCCAAGCAGGTCTTATTTTGGCTAAGTCACTTGCCTCAACACTGAACTTTGGCCTAATTATCAGCAGCTTTCCAGCCCTGGGGCATAAACTACCCCCAGAACCCATATTCCCATCTGCAGATACCAGCCATACCACCCAGATACCTCAACAAAAACCTACAGCTTTCCCAAATGATAAGCTCACTATCCCAACTGACCATGGTCCCCTAGTCCCTTTCCCTTTCTGTGTACATTGCTTTAAACAAATCAATCCTTGATTGTCATGGGAAATCTACTCACCTTCACCCCTGAAACACAGTAGAGACCCAAGCCCACATTTCCCTTTTTCTCTGACTGTGTGCTCCCCAGCCCATCACGCTTCCCCAGACTCCCCGTGTCATCTGTCTCTCCCTGGGACCTGTGAGAAACAAATTATCTTTTCTCATGCACTATGGCCTCAGTTTCTCATTGTGTCACACCTGTACTCTACCCAGACTCAAATTTAAAATTCAATTTAATTAATTTGTAACAGGAACCACTAGGGCAATATAAAGGATAAGGGAGATTCTAGAAATTTAAGGCCTGTCAGAGAGAGGTGAAAACTATATCTGAAACGGGATTTTACAAAAGTTTTAAAGAAAAGATAGCAGTAAAAATTATTGGCTGAATGTAGTGACTCAGGAGAAAGGTCACATTGAAGATGGCCTTCCCATCTGTTCATTTGCTTTTTTTACCCCCAGATAGCTTTAAAGTGTTCAGCTAGTGAAACAGTGAAAGAGATGTGGGAGCCAGAAAGCAGGGAAGTAAAATAAATTTGACATCTGTCTCCAAGAAGGAATTTTGGGTGACAGAAGCAAATAGATTACAAGTCTACAAAGATTTTGCTAGATTAACAAAGAAACCATTAGTTCATCTATAAAAGACTTTAAGTCTCCAGGACCTAAAAAAGTTTTGGGCCCTAACTTTCTTTTAGAAGAAGGGAGGTTCATTGTGGATCCTTGAAGGAGCGCATGATCTGCATTCCCCATTCTGATATGGTCAAAGAGAATAATGAACAAGGATAAATTTCTTTGAAGTTAGAACCAGTTTGCAAAGAACTGTGGACAAAGTTGTTCATTCCAGTAGGCAACATTAGAGCCTAATTAAGTAATTTCTTTTACCTCTGGTCTGTGTGTCTGGACAGTTTATTAAAATTTCTTTCCCAGTGAGATTTAAAGTTTTTTTTTAATTATCCAGTTGGTGTTGCATGCCCTCCAATATTTTCCTTTCCAAATGGGAGTGTGTATTATGGCTATCTCATGCCTACACCATCATTGCATGTTGGGTGTGTTGGAGATGGGCAAATAATCTTCCCTTTAAATTTGTAGGTCTTCAGACTAAAAGGAGTCACAACTGAATCTGATGGCACCTAGAGGTCCTGGACCCTGAGTAATAATTGGTGATTAGATAAGACTTTATACTGTCTCCCTTGGGGAGGGAGATGAGATGTGAAGTAAAGCAAAATGGATTGACAAAAAAGGGCTCTGTCAAAGCAAAGTGTATTCAAAACACTGTTTATCTTGTTGGACAAATAGAAAGCTAAGCTTCTAAGTCTTCCTTGCAGTTAAGTTGGAGATCATGACTAAATTCTGACTAGTGGAATATAGGCATACATGATGTAAAATACTTCCAGGCTTGGTCACTAAAATTGCTGCACACCATCTAGCAGCCCATATTGCCCTTTGGCAGGGGCCTTGGAGGTTGAATGTTCCAGATCTAAGCATATACGATGGAATGTGCTCGATCCCCAGGTCACCATAGGGGAGGAAGCCAAATGACTTGAAACTGTGATATAAACAGGTAATACCACTTTGTTGTGCTAATTCATTGACAATTAGAAGCAGTTTTTTTTTTTTTTAATAATAACAACTGATTCTATTTTCTCTAGTAAAATAATCATACATAATATTGATAAAATTTTAAGAGAAAATAATACTAAACAAACAAAGGGCAGAAAGTCCCTATGAGAATATGACATTAGAAAGAAATTTACAAAAATTTCCTTGGACTTTCCTCTTCCCTCACTGTAATCAAAAACATTATTTTTCCCTATCTGTCCCTGTGTTGGTGAGTGAGAATAGGAGAGCAGTTTCTGGTTGCATGTTGGCGATGGGACGATATAAATATCATCACATTGCCTCTAGCATTGGCAAAGGCTCATGAGTTTGTCCCAAACTGAGGGATTATCCAGTACTCTGTTATAAAATGGAATAAATCCTTGCACAGTACTTTCAACTCAATAACCAAAAAAAACCATAGAGACCAAATCCAATATTTTATATTAACAACTACTCCAGCTGAGCCCTACTTTACAAAGCCATTAGAAAACAGACAAGCAGAGTAACAGACCTCAGTAACTCTCTTTAAAAGTGAGGGACTGAGGGGAAGAGACACAGCAGGTTGTAATGAACAGGAAGTGTGATAAGAAGAACAAGAAAGAAACATATATGCCCAAAGATAAAATACAAGGATATATCAACATTTAGTTAGCAATTCACGAAGCAAAACCAGGGTGAAAAAAAATAATAATAATATTACCAAATGTTTACATTCAAGATACAATTTTTAATGAGTTGCATCCATTTAGGTAGAAAGAAAGCAAGCTCCAATATTCAAACACTCCTTACATATGTATGCTGAAAAAAATAAATGGATGAATAAGAGATGTCAAGAAAATATTAATATGAGAAAAGAAGGGTCAAATTATGAATATAATACACCATTGATTTATAGAGAAAACAGTGATTGTGAAAAATGCATGCTTTCAGTGTAACAAAATGACATCCATAATGCAGATATAATTGCTATGAATTTACTAAATAACTGAAAATAGAGTAATCCACTCTGACAGAGAAATATGCCACTCAAACGATGACTTTTAGCACTTCATTTTCTCACCCTTAATTTTTGCCTCTTTGATATTCTTGCAGTGATTAATTTCCTTTTGTGAAATGCATCCTTTATACTTTCCTTTAATGAATTTCTATTCATGCTGAATTCTTTAGGTTTTACTTTACCTGGAAATATTGTCATTTCATCCTCTCATTATTGAATGGAAGTTTTTTTTTTTTTTTTTATGTCCTGGGCATATATTTCCAGACTGATAAACATTTCCTCTCAGTAGTGTAAAATATTATTTTACTAGTTTCTGATTTCCACTTTTTGCCATTGAAAAATCCTCTCTTTATCTCATGGTTCCTCCTTTTTAGATGATCATTGTCTTCTCTGTGGCTGGTTTTAACTGTTCGTTTCTGATGTTTTGGAGCTTCTTTATAAATGATTTATTTTCTGCTTTGAATACATAGTAGCTCCTGAAAATATGAATTCATGTTCTTCTTCAACTTTGGAAATATCTCAGATGTTATTTCAAATATTACTTCTCCATTTTTCCTATGTTGTTTTTCTGTGATTCTGATTAGGCAAAGAGTAGGCCTTTCTTTCTTCTATGGCTCTTAAACCTCCTGTTTTACTACCTACCTGTGTCTCTCTGCTTCTCCTTGATAAATCCGGAGTCCAAAGTTTAGAATCCCTGCCATACCCAGTAGAATTTCTGATAGCAATTCTGATATGAGCCCTTGAAACCAGAGTTGCCCAATCCAATAGAATGGGAAGTCATTTTGGCCATTGACTGAGGGCTGACTGCTCTGCAGAGTCTTTCAATCTCCATCAGTTTCAATCTTTCTCAAGTTGAGCTTGAAAGAAAGACTTCATTCGTCAAGTTATGGAGGCTTTCAGTAGGACACTGAGCATGTACAGGAAGAATCAGGGCCAAGAGGACACAAGGAGACTGTGACAATTCTACTGTACCTAAATTTATGCATAGTTGCTACAAGTTAAATGAAGTGTTTCACAATTAGGAAAAATAAAATTACTTCATGTTGATTCTACAGGGACAATTCTAAAATGAAATTATTCTGGGCTGTAAAAGTTAAAAGATAAGGTGAAATTCCAACAGGAAATTTCAATTCAAATGAAATCAGGGCATAAAACATTAGGAGCCCAATAAGTTGCTGAGCAATCCAAAGTGTTACTTTTTTAATCATTTCAAATAAAGAAATAATTGTCATGAAAACTTAAATGCCAAATATTAAAGCAGTCGATTTTATAGAGGAAGGGTTGTTGAAATTATGAAATTACAGAAGTTTACAAAATAAGCATAAACATTTTGCCTGCCCAGATAAATTAAGGAGATTAAATAAGTATGGGTATAAAATAGGAATGCCGCATTGCTTCTGAGATAAATACATGGCAATCAATATACACTTCTAGTCCATTCCTTTCATTGCTTTATATTACATTTTGGATCACACCATTTTACAAATTATTTTTTTCACTGATGTGTAAGTAGGCTAATGTATATAATATATATAATTATATGTAAAATATATATAATGTTTTTAATTTTTCCAAAAATAATTTGTTGATGATTTATCATTGCCCCTAGAATTGTAAGTGGGAATGCTACAATGCAAAAAGCTCATAAATATATTTTTTCTCCTCTGATTATGATGCCATTGCATAGATTTTCTAATCTTTATTCTTGCAATGAACTTCATTTAGATGTGATGTGTTATTCATTTAATGCACAATTTGATTTTACTTTATTCCTTATTTAGAGAATTTGTAATAAAATAATATGTATATTCGTAAGATGTATTGGAGATAGTCGTGTTTTTTTGTATTTTTTTTTTGTTTTTTTTTTCCTTCTCATGACTTTCTTATCATCTCTCTCTAATTTCCCACCAAGGATATGCTGTACATCTAATATGACTTTGATTTCTGTCCTTTTTCTATTTTTATTTTTTTTTCCTATAATTTACAACTGCTTCCAGTAGGAGGATTCTTTAGTCTTTTATTTCTCCATTCTATCCTCCTGGGGTGATAAACCCCTTTTCTAATCCAATGTGTCATATCATGTTACTCACTTGAGTTACTGTCCTGAACATTGGTAGTGGGCTTAAGGTGAGGACATTTGACTCGTTTGGCCCACCTGGCTCCTCCTTGAGTGACAGCTCTCCAAGCACTGTCAGCTCCCCAGTGACTTCTTGGTCCTGATTTATGCCAAATCTGAGCTTGATGTAACAATGGAACAGCTTCCACATTTTGCAGCAGGCATGTCTTTTCAAGTGAATTATGTCAAGGCATTTCTTAGGTTTTGGTTCCCTTATTCATTATGATCTTAGTTCTGCAAGTGTCAGTATAATTGATTCAAATATAAAAAGACAATTTTTACAACATTAACAATAATTGGAATACTTATACCAATATTTGTAATTAAAAATACCAAAAATAGAGATGTTCTGCTTTCTAAATAAGGAGAAAAAGATCAAACAAACATAGATAAATCTTTGATGAAATGAGACATCAGCCACAAATTTTAGCCATAATTTCTCACAAAAGACTTCCCAGTGTAGTAAAAATTAAGTGTTGAGTATTGAAGCAAAGCGTGAATCCATTTTCCTACAGATATGTTGCAGTGCAAGGAGATTTCCAAAAGTAGATTATGCAACATGAGGGATCAAGAGATCTTTGCTTGCCATGGCTAAGAGTGTGTCTATTGAAGGTTTTTGCCAAGATGGACAGGACTAAATGAAAAAAAAAAAAAGATAGTCAAACATGTACTCTTAACAAAACAGCTATGATGGAAGATAGCATACAGAAATCATGTTCCATAGTACTGTAGCTACTGAACTTAGTAAGTAAAACTATGAAATCAATTCATTCAAACTATCTGAAATATGCATTTGCTGCAAGAAAGAAGGCTTTGGTTTTCCCAGGGCAAAGGCACACATGCCCTGGTTTAGGTATAGAGACAGTTTGCTTGTGAGGAAGCATTTGCCCATGACCTTATCTCCAGAGTGATTCCTGGGAAATAGTCAGCATAGAACTTAAGTAAATTTCTTTAATGGCGATAATAAGTAGGAAAAGGTGGATAACAACAGTGGAAAATACAGATAAGGATAATTATACCACAAAGTATATGATCATTAATGATACACATTTCCACAAGCAATGAAAGAAATAGAATATTTGAGCTACTTGTGCATGGGACAAAAGACAATCTGAAAAACAAATAGCATTAAAATTTTGAAGTGGCAGTTTGAGGAAACAAGAGATGCATAAAACAAATAAAATTGAGGCAGAATCAAATAATGAAAAGTTGGATATAGTTGAGACTTAGAGCTAGAGTTTGTTAGCTGTAAATGTCAACAGTACCCCATACAGCAAATGTTAAAGAAGCTGAAAAAGGGATCAGACTTCAATTAGAGATATGAATGAAATGGCCTTGGTTAGGACTAAGGTAAATCAAACTAAATGGTAGAGGATGATATTGTCTGTATTTTAAAACTTCAACTTCTGTATGAGACTAAAGTTAGAGATGTTTATTTGGTGGAAAATCTTTATTTTTGGTAGCACACTGTATAATTTAACTCATGTGGTCAGTTTATTCAAATACCATAATTAAATGGAAGTTTCAATAGGGAATGAAATCTGTTTTTTAGGTACAGGTTAGTGTGAAGCCCCAATACTTCCAAGAGTAATTTTGGCAGAGGATAAAGAAGTATTTGAAAAGCCCCCTTGAAGGAGAGGAGGAAAATGTGCAAATATTAAATTTATCCCATGGGGAATTCCTTATATTTTTGCAAACATTAGGGACTACCAATTTAGAAGACTGAACCTTTGGTCTTGGGGCCTGCCCTTATAAAGCCTGTTACTGCAGAGGAGAAACTAAACCTACTTATAATTGTGCATAAGAGTCACCCCTAGAGAACCTCTTTTGTTGCTCAGATGTGTCCTCTCTCTTTAAGCCAACTTGGCAGGTGGACTTTCTGCCATCCCCTCTACAAGGGACATGACTCACAGGGGTGTAAATCTCCCTGACAATGTGGGATGTGACCCCCAGGATGAGCCTGGACTTGGCATCATGGGGTTGAGGAAACTTTCCTGACCAAAAGGGGGGAGAGAAATTAAACAAAATAAAGTTTCAGTGGCCGAGAGATCTCAAATGGAGTTGAAAGGTCATTCTGGAGGTGATTCTTATGCAATATATAGATATCCCTTTTTAGTTTTTAGTGTATTAGAATACCTAGAAAGAAATATCTGAAACTGTTGAACTGCAGTAGTTTTATTTCCTGAAAATGAGTGTATACATATATAGCTTATACATTGTGACTGTGTGATTGTAGAGATCCTTTTGGTTCACACTTCCTTTACCTAGTATATGGCAGATGAGTAGAAAAATGGGGACACAAACTAAAGGGATAATGGGGGGGGGATGGGAGAAATGGGTTGCTTGGGGTATTCTTTTTTACTTTTATTTTTTTCTTATTTTTATTTGTATTGTTCTTGGAGCAATGAAAATGTTCAAAAATTGAATGTTATTGATGAATTCACAACTGTATGATGGTATTGTGAACAATTGATTGTACATTTTGGATGATTCTATGGTATGTGACTATATCTCAATAAAACAGTAAGAAAAAAAAGAGTTGTGAAGTTTTATTTTTTTCTCTTGTCTGAAGAACTGTGTTAAGACCTGTGCAATTTCTTCCTTTAACATTTGACAGATTCAAAAGTGAAGCCTGTTGAATTTCAAGGTGTTATAACTTCACAGCTATCAACATATTTTATTTATCTGTGTGTCTGTGTGTGTGTGTGTGTGTGTGTGTGTTTTACAATATTCAGTTTTTATGGTTAGAATGCTAGTAATAGTTTTTATTTTGTTCTCTGTAATTATTCATACACTGTAATTTTCAGGAATTTTGTCTATTTCATTTATTCTGTTTTACATATTTGCATGAAGTGATCATAATACTGCTAATCTACAATTTTAATGTCTGGAAAATATGTATAGTGGTTACTTTTTGATTCCTGGTATAGATAATTTGAGCAGTCTCTTCCTTTTCCCCTCCCATACCCATTTTTCTAGAGGACTACTTTTTTGATTACTCTGTTCAATGGATGTTCTTTTTATCCCTTTTTTGTATTTTTCCTTTCTTATCTGATTCATTGCTTTTTGCATATATATATATATATATATATCCTTCTTTCTATTCACTTGTGTTTAAGTTTTCCCTTGCTTTTCAGTTTCTTAAGGTATAAATACGGATGTGCCGGTTTGAGTGTATTGTGTCCCCCAAATGCCATTATCTTTGTGGTCTTGTGTGGGGCAGGCGTTTTGGTACTGATTGGATTTGCTTGGAATGTGCCCCACCCAGCTGTGGGAGATGATTTTGATGAGATGTTCCCATGGATGCATGGCCCCGCCCATTCAGGGTGGGCCTTGATAAGTGGAGCTATATAAATGAGCTGACTTGGGGGGAGGAAAAAGAGTGCAGCTGGGAGTGATGTTTTGAAGAGAAGCAAGCTTGCTAGAGAGGAACGTCCTGGGAGAAAGCTGTTTTGAGGCCGGAGCTTTGGAGCAGACGCCAGCTGCCTTCCAAGCTAACAATGGTTTTCCGGACGCCATTGGCCATCCTCTGGTGAAGGTACCCTATTGCTGAGGTGTTACCTTGGACACTTTGTGGCCTTAAGACTGTAACTGTGTAGTGAAATAAACCCCCGTTTTATAAATGCCTATCCATCTCTGGTGTTTTGCATTCTGCAGCATTAGCAAACTAGGACAATGGGTTATAAATTTTAACTATCCTTTTCTTTCTAATATGAACATTTAAAGATATTAACTTCTCTCTTAACAAAACCTCAGCTGATTCCCATTCATTAATTTTGAGATGGTATAATTTTTCTAGCATTCACCTAAAAATCCCTCAAAATTTCTTCTTTGTCCAATGGGTTGTGATTATTTTTATTATTATTACATCAATTCATTGATTAATCTCCCAATATTTGGAGATTTTCTGTATCTCTCTTTGTTATTGCTTTCTAAGTTAATTCCACTGCAGTCAAAGGAAATACCCTGTAGCAGTCAGTTTTAAATTTTTTTCAAACAAATTTTATGATATAATTTACCTTGATTACATGAAATAAATGTGTATTCTGCAGTTTGAGGATATAAGTTCTTTCAATGTCTTTTAGGTCATCGTGTTTGACCATGTCCATCATGTCTTCTGTTTGTTACTGATTTTTTTGCTAGTTGTTTATCAGTTATTTACATATATTAAAATCCCTGCTTAAGGTTTCTTGTGTTTCTTGAATCTCTGGGCTATTTATTTCATGAAATTTTGGAAGTCTTCACCCTTGCTTTTTTCAGTTTTTTAGCCCTATTTACTTTTTCCTTATTTTTTGAAGGTCTAACTGAATATATGCTATACAATTTGATATTTCTGTATATAACCAGAGGTCCAATACCACTTTTCTGTTTTTCTGGTTGTGTAATATCCACCAGTCTCCTCACATTTGTAAATATTTTATTTGTTTTCTCCAATCTCCTGTTAATTCATAATTTTTCATTTCATTCATTTATTTTACTTTTCAGCTTTAGGATTTCCATTGCAAACTTTTTTGAAGGTAATATATCTTACTGAGTTTTTTCCATCTGTGTATTCATTTTTCATTTTTTTTTATGTTGTGAGCATATTTATATTAGGAGCTTTAAAGGTCTTTGAATTTTACTGCAACACCTGAGACAATATGTAATTGGTTCTTATTATTTTGTTGATGTTGTTTTTGACCATATTCACATATTGCAGTTCTTCTCAAATCCAGAGATTTGTAATTGGATCCAGGACATTATGAATAATACTTTGTGATGAATATATATTCTGTTACATTCTTCTAAGAAGGATTTTTCATTTCAACAGGAATTAACCCCAGATAGATCCAAATTCCCAACTCTCCTTCCTCTGCAGTAGGTAAGCAATGGAATTTCCCCCGTTTTTTTTTTTTTTTTTTTTTTTTTTCAGCTTCTAGTTTCTGTTTATTTCATCAGTACCTGGTTTCTCCTTAACACCTGGGTAACTACAGTGTGATAAGTATTTGTGTGAATTTTCTGCTACAGAGACCCTCCATGCCTTCCTACCTTCCAGGAACCCCCTGACCTCACCTTTCCTATAGTTCCAAACTCTTTCTTCTTACACCAAAATTGACAAAGGCTGCAGCTTTTTGCTTTACAGGGGAGTGCTCTCAGGTAGTATGCATTAAAATGACACAATTTTCATGTATTTGGAAAGCTTTTCATCTTATGGATTCTTCATTTATTCTCTAATGTCTTCAGATTGCTTTTTTGTTTTTAATTAATCCAGATGTTATCATTGATATCTGTGAAAGTTTTACTTTGTCTAAGTCACTCTGCCATCACTGGAAGCCTGAGTGAATGGATTTTAATTATGCTTTATAACACTATCACATTTAAATTGATAAAGTTGTGCTGTTTGTAATAACATCATTTTAAATAACAATCTCTGACATTTCTATATAATATTAAACAGGGAAATACATTATGTTAGTGTATTTGTATAAAATATTTGTTGATTATTAATTCATTGGGGAATTTTTACTCTTAACATATTATATAGTGTTTTGGTTTCCAGCTGCTAAAACAAATACCGTGCAGTAGGTTGGCTTAAACAATGGGAATTTACTGGCTCATGATTTTGAGGCTAGGAGAAGTCCAAAATCAAGGTGTCATCAAGGTGAAGATTTCTCCCAGAAGACTCTGACATTCTTGGGCTGGCTATCTGCTATCCTTGGTCCATAGCTTTTCTGCCACATGGCAATACACATGGTGGTGTTTTCTCCTTTCTCTTCCACGTTCTGTTGAATTCCAGTTTCTGACTCCTCCCCATTGCTTTCTCTCCATAGGTCTGAATTGAATTCTGCTTATAAGGGATTCTGGTATTACAGACTGAAGGCCAACTTGATTCAATTGGCCACACCTTATCTGAAAAGAACATTTTCAAAAGGTCCTATATGCAATGGGCTCACACCCACAGGAATGGGATTAAGATTAAGAATATGTTTTTATCTGAGGTGCATAATTCAACCTTCCACACATTGATTTGTTAATTTTTGATACTTAGAATAAAATTTAAGGTTTATTTAAAATATTTATAATAACAATATACTAATAATATCAACAATTTTATTATTATTCATTAAGGATGAAACTCTGAGTTAGATTTTAAAGTTTTCTTATCTTTAGTATTAGGGTAAGGGTAATAATTGAACTAATTTTTAAAAGCATATTAATTTATATACTGGTACTTTGGGATGTAACAATCTGGATATGTCTGTTAAGTCTAGGTAGTTTATCATATTGTTTAGATTCTCAGTTCCTTATTGGTCCTCTTTCTAGTTGCTCTATCTGTAGAAGAGAGTGGTATATTGAAGTCTCCCACTATTATTATAGATGTGTCTATTGCTCCCTTCAGTTTAGCCAATATATACATTCAGATATGTTAATGATGGTGAATTCAAAGGTATGGGAATGGATAGGGTTAACATTTGTTTGTTAATGGGATTGTAAGTATCAGAGTTGTATTGGGTAGGATTGAAAAGTGTTGTTTAAAGTCATGTTTCCCACAGATCAGCACCACAGATATTGATAGTTGCTTTCATGAGATACTTCTAAGATAGGACACCAGCACAGAGAGTTGAAAACAGAAGGATATGTGGGAAAAATCTACCTATTGCATATTGGGATTATAATTAATAGGAATATCTTACTGGAATCACACAAATACTAGGGATAAATCATTAAGAGCTGACAAGAGCTACAAGGTGTTTTGGGTCACGAGAATTGTTTAAAATAGAGACTAATGAGGATTGTAAAATTAAGTGATGATAATGTGAGATATGGATGGATTATCATGGACATAAAATATGCTATGTGAATTTAGAACCCCTACTTTATAAGTCAAGCCTTCGATATTGAGGCTTACTTGGGTGAAACTTATGGTTGTAAAGGGGAGGCTAAGCCCACCTGTAATTATACCTAGGAGTCACATCCACAGAACCTCTTTTGTTGCTCAAATGTGTACTTTCTCTCTAAGCCTAACTCTTCAATAAATTCATCACCCTCCCCCAGACATGGGACAGGACCCCCACCCCCAGATGAATGAGTCTTCCGGGTGATGTGGGACATGGATTCCAGAAATGAGCCTGACCCTGTCATCAAGGGATTGAGAATGCCTTTTTGACCAAAAGGGGGGAAAGAAAGGAACAAAATAAGGTTTCAGTGGCTAAGAGAATTGAAATAGAGTCAAAAGGCTATGCTGGAGGTTACTCCTACATGCTTCATCTAGATATGCCAAATGACCACAGTAAGATAAGCCCAAGTCTACAATAGTCCCTACAACCTTAAAGAATACCCAGATCCCTATCTGAGACTCTATAAAAGTTTCACTAAGTTTATTCTTCAGAAACTTAAATCCTTCAGAGAACTCCTATGTCAGTTAGTCCCCAAACCCAGAAGCCGTAGCCTCTTCAAGAATATCAACTAGTTGTGTCCCCTTTTCTCACAAAGTCAACATCCCTTTTCAAAATGAAGTTAGGGTGATCACTGCCTAGACATCATGAAGATTGAGAAAGTGATTAAACTAGAGGAAGGGGTAGCAACAGACAAGATGGAAATTAACAAAGGATTATGAATACTGAACCTCTATATCATGTTCTTTTTCTTAGTTGCTAGGGTATTAGAATAGTTAGAAGGAAAGAATTGAAATGATGGAACTGTAATACATAGAATCCTTTGAAATTTGTTCTATAGCTACTTGTTAAATTGTAATTTGAAAGCTATCACTTTTTTGAATATATGTTAAACTTCACAATAAGGAAATAACTGAAAATATAGACTGTAACTCGTAACAGCTTTGGAAATTTCCTATATAACTACTTGCTAAATCATACTTTGAAAGATATTCTTTTTTTGTGTATATGTTATATTTTACAATAAGGAAATAACTGAAACTGTGGAACTGTAACATAATATTCTTTGAAATTTTCTCTCTAATTATTTGTTAAATTGAACTTGGAAAGTTATCACTTCTATATGTATATGTTATAGTCTACCCTACAAATATTATTAAAAAAATAGTACAACCTCCAGAAAAAAAGCATATTAATAAGGACAATTATCCATGAGAAAAGAGACAAGCCAATGCCATTAATATAAAAAGAAGAAGAAAATACTACAAATGAAAGGCTAATGGAATAAATTAATATAGGTTATATTTTAAGTCATTTATTAAACATGATTGGTGAAAGGTACAGTATGCCCACTATAAAAAATTAACTGTCATCGCTATTAACTATTTTCCTACCATAAATCATAAGTACCTAGTTTAACGGTGGTATTAAAAAATAACTATATTTTATTATCAAACAAGCAAAACCCTAACAAGATTTTCTTGATATTGACTTTTTCCACTACATTGTACTATTCCTTAAAATTTTTAAATATTTAAAATGATTAGTTTTTTAAATAATTTTTTAACTAAGGCAAACTATATCTACAAAATTTGACATCAATCAGACATTTTCTAATATGTCATTTGCACAACTCTTCTGTACTTATGCTCTTGACATCATCTGATAGCTTCCATCATCATATTACTAAACATCATATTACTAAACTAAATTGCTGTTTAGTAATCAACTACTTTGATAGTGATTGCTTCATAGAAAAGGCAACTTCTGAAACGTTCAGCATAACTTTGTATTCAGACTGTCCTTATGAAATGACATAAACACTGTTAGATTGTGTTCTTTTTAAACTTATTTAAATTACTTTTTTATATGGACAGGAATTTACTCTTAGTCTCTGTCTACTCATAATATTTAATTAATTTTCAAATCATAGAGATTATTGTTCCCACTTCCCTGTCCTTTCCTACATTATCTATTAATCAAATTCTATACTTGTTTGTTTTGATGCTTTTGAATTTTTTCATAAGCTCAGTCTAAAAAATGTAATAATAGAGCAAAATGTAAAAAAAAAAGAAAAAGAAAAATGTGATTCTTAATGCTGGTGGTTCTCAATGAAATATTCATTAAATTGAATCAACAGGAGACTGCAAGAGAAAGAAGCACTAAACTTGACTATAAATCAATAGAGCTTACCTAATCAGAAAAATTTAAAAAAGACTGAAGATGAGTAGAACACAATAAACTTACAGGACAATGACCAGTGTATCAAAATACATGTGAAAAAGTCCTACAAAGTGAGGAAAGAGAAAAAGTGCAGAAATCAATATTTGAAGAAATAATGGCACAAATGCTTTCAATATTGATGAAAAATATGCAACAGATCCAAGATTCTTGATGAATTTCAAGTAAAATAAAACCTAAGACATCCACACATGATAATCTAGTAACAGTAACACATAAAGAAAAAATCTTAAAAGCAGCAAGAGGTAAAAGGTTTATCAAATACGAGGGATCAAAAATATGATTAATATCTGACTTTCCATCAAAACAGTAGAGGTCAAAATGTAGTGGAAAGATGTATTTAATACACTAGTAAAACAAAGAAAAATACAAAATCTGGCCAGAATTCTATACGCAGCAAACCTATCCTTAAAAACTCAATATGAATAAAGATGTGCATGACAGAAAATTCGTTACTAGCAAATCTTAACTTAGAGGAAACATTACAGGAAATTCTCCAGGAAGAAAGGAAAAGGTAGTGAAAATTAAATCAGATTCATATAAACAAGGGACCAGAAATAATAAAATATTGGACAAAAATAAAAGACTGTATAAACACAGTCTTTTATTTTTATGCTCTCATTAATTAAAAAACAAACAAAATAAGCTTATTTAAAGCAATAATAATTCTAATGCTTGTTGGGTTATAGTACAGGTTTAATACATATCAAAATATATATGTGACAGTAAAGCACTAAATAGAGCAGAAGGCATGGGGCTATATTGGGCAAATTTGCTCTATTTTACCAAAATGAAGCCAGTGTTAATGAGATGCAAATTGTGATAATATAAGATACATATTGTAATCCCTAAAGGAAAAATACACAAACTTCAAAAATATAGTTAATTACATATTTTAAAATCTTGTATATATGTTTTTCATCCCATAAGATTTCTTTTTAAAATTTCTTGATATGAAATTGTTATAGCAACTACTATGTAACATTTACAATTTGAGAAATATTTAAATTGCCCCATCACTGACACCAAAAGCAAAATTATTTTACTCATTTTCTCAACCATTGATTATTATGCAATCATTATTTACTATTACTAGGAACATAATAAAACATATATCATGGGTATTTTTTAATGTGCAATCCCCTCCATATTAGTGAGGCTGAAATGAAACTATATTTCTCTTGTGCAAATTTTTGGTATTTCCATCTCTATGAATTTCCTATTTATGCCTGTTCATGTTGCTTTTTATGACTCTTTATCAATATCATTTATTTATTTATTTATTTATTTATTTATTTATTTATTTTTGCCTTAGTAATTGATGTCTCTCATTCTAATGCTAAAATTTTCTGTAGTAATGTATGTCAATATTTCCCTTGTAGATTGGCCAGGACAAAGAATAGCAGAAGAATCCATGGATAGATATTGTTGAAAGCCCAGAATTGTGCATCATTTTTTTTGAGGACACTGGTAGGAAGAAGTTTGAAAGATGTGCAGGAAAAACATTTAATGGGAAAATAGTATCCAGGGTAAGAACAGTGTAGCTACATTAGAAACTGCTAACCAGGCTCAAGAAATCCACTGAGTGAGAGGAAAAGAGCTGAGGTTTGTAAAAGCAATGTGTAGCCCTTGAAATTCCCTGAGAATATAAAAAAGGAAGGGTGGTGCAAAACCTAGCAGTTCCATGTTGGTGATTATTGGAAATAATGAAAATTAGTATGTTAGTTATTAAGAATACACTTATTAATATATTGATTCATTGATTTTATATCTATAGATGATATAATATAGAATATAGACAAATCTGTATATCATAAAATAAATTTGGGAACATTATATACATACAGTTTCTTAATCTGCTTATATTCAATTCTCAACAAATTATAAAGAATTCCTCATGTCCTCAGTACACATGTTTTTCCAAATAATTAAAATATACCTTTTTTTGAGGTTATAGAACTCTAGTACACTTTTAGTACTACAATGTCTCTCTGGTATTTCATTTCATAGCATCATCTACAGTGCTCTATCACTGATGGCTTACTGTAAGTACTTATAAATAATTAAGTTTAATTTATTAATTTATTTTAACGATCATGTCAAAATGATTCTATACAGAGTAATTTTCTGACTTTTGTATGACTAATACTTACCTTAAGATGTCAGTTATTCACAACTATTACTGAAATAATACTCAGAATACTCTATGGCCTAATAATCCTGCTAAAAGCTGATAGAGATGGAGAACATCTCTCAATTGTCAATGTGCCAGGAGTTAATGTTATTTAAGTTAAATTTAAACCAAAAAATTCAGTTACACTAGAATTATTATTCTTTATCTGATAGAAAAGTCACATTTATAGTAACTATTTGTATTAGACTTGAAACATGGTATACCTTATCAATCTTCCAAAGGGTTCAGACTTCAGAATTTTAGTGCCATTTCTATGATTGTTAGTGTTTATATTACTGTAAATCAGAAAAAAAATAGTATATTCTTGTGAATGCATTTTAACTATGCTTGCTAATTAACATTTTATATGGAAAGCAATCTGTCTAGTTGCTTTCATGTAGATGTTAAATTAGTACTTTGTTGAGAGATGTTATCAAAGTGAACATATCCTATTTCAATACTCCAACACTTTTCAACCATTCAGTTTTCCTAATATTTTTTCCCTCTTGGCTAGCATCAAAAGGAAGTATTGTACAGTTTCTGATAACTTTTATCTCCACATCATCTCCAATTTCTGTATCAATCATGCTATCGAATGTAATTTGGAAATTAAGAAATGTTTATTTCTGCTGTGACCTTTCTGATATTTCTGTTGAGATGTAGTTAAAAAATCACTGGCCAAGAATTCCAGGCTTAGACTTGCTTTAGCCATTAAGTAAAATACAGGTCTCCTAATATATTCTAGGAAGTAAATACAATTATTTTCTCCTCAATGACCTCAGTGGTTTCTATGAAATTTTAAATGCCTACTATTGGGTTTTTTCAGTTTGCTAAAACCGATGAAATGCAATATTCCAGAAATGGGTTGGCTTTTACAATGGGGATTTATTAACTTACAAGTTTATGGTTCTTAGGCCATGAGAATGTCCAAAGCAAGGCATCAACAGGTGATGCTCTCTACCTGAGGACCAACTACCAACAATCTTCAGCTCTTCTGTCAGATAGCCAGGCGTATGGTGACATCTGCTAGACAATCTCTCCTGGGTTTACTTGCTTCCAGCTTCTGGCTTCAGTGTCCCTCTGTGTTTCTGTGTATCCTTCACTCTCAGCTTCTCTGACTTTTCTCTTTTGATTTTATCCTTATCAGGAACTCCAGTAAGAGGATTAAGATCCAACCTGAATGAGGTCAGTTGCATCTTAACTTAAGATCCTGCTCATCAAAAGCTCCTACTTACAATGTGTCTACACCCACGGGAATGGAATAGCCTTAGAAATATGATCTTTTCTGGGGTCCATGACAGCTTCAAACTACCGCATGGCTATTGTTAAAACAAGAAAAAAAAAAAATGCCTGCAAAACCTTATTTAAAATCACTGCCATCTGTCAAGAAAATGAGTAATCATTTTTATGCATCATAAAACAAACCTAAATAGTGAATTCACTTGAACATTGATATTTAACCTGGAAAATATTCTCCCTACCAATATCAATAATCTTTGGGACCAGCATTATAAACAAGGTTAAATTAATAGAATACTCCACACCTATGGAGTATCCCATGATAAAATTACACAATGTTATAATACTTCGTAGCCAAAGCCTAATTTAAAGTGTTTTCAATATTATTAAGAAAATATTTGCAAATCATGCCAAACTGCTTGAAAAGAAAGTTCAGTGCCAACACAAATTACATTAGGTAGTTAAATAGATTTGTGGTGGAATTTAGAGAGTATGTCTTTATATTTTTAATCTACAGTGATCTGTTGTATGTATATCACCAATTTCATTGCATCTCAACTTTTCCCTCTAAGAAAATAAGAAACTCAATATTTTTCTACCACAAGAAAATGCTATGAAAATGTGTTTCTCATCTAGAGAATTTATTTAAATTTTATGAAAAGGTCTGTGTTGCAGTTGAATTTGGAAACTTCACTCAATTTTACTCAACTTAAGATTCTACCTATGGGTAAATAATAGATTGGTACTTGGATTTTTTAAGGAGCTACATCTGGTTGTGAAAATTAGATATGTATATCTATCTATCTATCTATCTATCTATATATATATATATTTAATTTATGATGCTATGCTTGTTTCTGTCTTTTCTTTGGCTAGAAAAGATTTTTCTTTGCAAAAATACTTTATCTTTCACTTTATATCTTTATGGCACATGTACATAAAATTGTATAAATTGAATAATGCCAGTAAATATTTGCTTAAAAACTTATAGGAACAAAATGATTTTATCAAAAATACTTTTCCTTGAGCAGCTTCTGGATACTGGAGCAAACACTGAAATATATGTTACTATTACATAGTAAATCCTGTAATGAAGATATATAAAGGACAGTAGACAAACAGCATGCAGAGCAGCTAAATTTTCCTGGTGGAATGGGGGAGTTTATACAGAATGTTAATTTTTCAGCTTGAAATAATTGAAGGTTTACACAAAGATAAGGATGTAAATTTATTTCTGGGATAGTGAGCAAATCCTCTAAAACATGGAGCTGTACAGGACCTATTTTATCAGGAAATGGCACAATATTCTATGTGACTTGAGTGGGAAACTAGGCTAGAAAAGCTATTTATAGTTGAGTTGCTTTGCTGAGAAGATTGAGACTGGGAAGGCTTTACTTATTTATAAGAATAAAAGTCACATTATTAAAGATGGAAAGTGTATACATAAATAGCTATGAGGAATGTAAACATCTTTTTAAAATCCATTGTGTTATACCAGCATAAGGGATATATGAATATATGTAACCTGATTTATATAGTAGTTTAAAACTAACATGAGTATGAGATTTCTAAAATTGTATCAAATCAAGTTATTACAGGGCTACAAGCTACACACACACTCACACACACACACACACACACACATCGTCATCATCATCATCACCACCACCACCATCATCAAATATAATTTTCTGAGATGAATATAAAGATAAATTCTTGTAATATGTCACTTGACCTACCCCATAGAAGGAGCATAACTCTGTGACATTCAGTCTTTGTTGTCACATTCTGGTTGAAGATCAGGTGAAAATCAAGTTCTGGGTGTTTCTCAGTGTACTACCAAGGACTGGAAGAACAAGGAAAATATAGTAGGAGATGTGTATGTGCAGGTAAAAGAGGACTCTACCAGACTAATGAGATAACAAGGGTGTAGAGATTAAATATTGTCTCTTCTGTATTTAAATGATACCTCAGATATGAAGTCAATCCCTTTAACATATTTGCTAAGTCTCTTGATCCCCAAAATAGTCCTGAGGTGACATGCTATGAAAGGAAACTAATTTGAAAGAAAACTGGAACCCATGTAATGGATGTGATGTGCACCAAATTATAAAATAACATTATTTTCTGTTTTTACCTCCTCTGATTTTTTTTTTTTTTTCTTTTCTTCTTTCAATTGGAGACTGAATTCCATCTTCTGTTATGAAACACTGTGTTCGGTTAGGTACTTGATTTTACTGACATAATAGGGACTAGTGCTTATAAAAATTAAAAAAAAAAAAACACTCACTATTATTTGCTTGAACAATTTATGTATTTCAAATTGATTAAGGAAATGTCAATATAATTCAAATAGTGTTAGCTTCTTATGGCTGTGTTAGTTTCTTATGGCTGCTGTAATAAAGTACCAAATATTTGGTGGCTTCAAACAAGATAAATTTATTCTCTCACAGATCTGGAGAACAAAACCAAAATCAATATTATTGGGTCAAAATCAAGGTATCAGCAGGGCTACACTGTATGGAAGTTCTAAGGGAGACTACTTTCTATTGTTTTTTGCTAAAGCTGGTGAAATGCAATGTTCCAGAAATGAACTGGCTTCTAACAGTGGGGATTTATTAGCTTGCAAATTTATAGGTCTAAGGCCCTGAAAATGTCTCAATTAAGGCATCAACAGGAAGGCTGGTTACCAGTGAGCTTGGGCTCCTCTTTCAGGTAGCAAAGAACATGGCAACATCTGCTGGTTCTCTCCTGGGTTACTTTGCTTTCAGCTTCTGGCTTCTCCATCTGTGGCTTTTTCTGAAAACTTGTCTGGGTGTTTCTGTTTTCTGTGTGCTTTTATCCTCTTTTAAAGAACTCCAGAAAGAGGATCAAGATCCACCTTAGATGAGGTGGGACACATCTCAACTGAAATAACCTAATCAACAGGTCTCACCCACTATAGGTCTACACACACAGGAATAGATTAAAAGAACACAACCTTTTCTGAGGTACATGCTACTTCAAACTACCACACTTTCCTAGCTTCTTCCAGAATCCTGTGAACTGCTAGCATTCCTTGGCTTGTGGGCACATCTGTCCAATCTCCCATGGTCAGACACATTGCCTTCTCCTGTGTATGTGTCTAGTCTCTCTCTACCTCCCTCCTGGAAGGATACATGTGACTATATTTAGAGTCCAACTGGATATTCAAGGCTAATCTTTGCACGTCAGTACCCTTAATTTAATCACATTTGCAAAAGCTTATATTTTTTTCCCAAATAAAATAATACTCACACATTTCATAGTGTATTTATTAGTCAGGGATCTCCAGAAAAATAGAACTGTATATATCATGTTAAGAGATTTATTTTAAGGAATTGGCTCTTGTGATTTCAGGAACTGGCAAGTGTGAAATTAGTAAGGCAGGCCAGCAAGCTGGAAATTCCTATAAGAGTGATGTTGCAAGACTTGAGTCCAAAATCTGTAAGAGAAAGCAGCAGAATGGAAATTAAGAGAAAAGTAGAGGGTGTACTCTTGAGACAAAACTTACTTTTCTTTGGAATCCTCAGTTCTTTGCTCTTAAGGCCTACAAATGATTGAATGAGGCCTGAACACATTATCAAGGGTAATCTCCTTTACTTAAAATCAACTGACTATTGATAGTAACCTCACCCTCCGCAGGCCCCTTCACTCATCCACAGCAAGTTCTAGGCCAGTGGACACCAAAAAACTAACCTAACTCAACTGGCATACAAAATGAACTATCACAAAGAGATTCAATCTTGATATCTTTGTGGGACATTATTACACGTATTTAGATAGCATTTGTTTCTTTCATTTTTTTTTTAAGAAAAACAGCTTTATTTTACTAATTTCATGAAAATATAGCTATTATTTTCCTTCAAATTTCAAAAGTTTACCCTTTCTATTAAAGCAAGACCTTATATTTTAATTATGTAAATTACCAAACATTTAAATTCAGTTTTTCTGAATTTACAATAACATATTATTTAAGAGATATCAGATCATGTACTCTATTACTACATCTGATTTTCTTATTGGTATATAGTTTGCAGACTTTCTTTAGAATAATGGTGCCTTCTCAATGGACTAACTATTGGATAGGCATTCAGAAAAGTTTATCATATGATTATCATTAGAGATGAAGATTGTTAACTCATAAAATGGAAAACTATCTGCATTTATATTTTTAGCACATGTGGCTCTTCATTGCCTATTTGCAAAAGTCACTGCTAAGACGTTAATGCATATATATAATATTCTCTGTTAAGTAGCAGGTTATTGCAAGACAACCTGCTGATTTCAAGCAGCAGGCCAACAAAAAAATGTAGCAATTATAGATGCACTATGCTGCTGCTATTGCTAGTTCCTTGTATTTCAGCTCATTATACTACTCGCTTATTCAAAGGACTAAATCAGTCTCCATCACTGACTGGCTCCTAGGGAGTAAAATGTTGCAATCTGATTTTCAGAATGATACTTACCAAAGTATAAAATAATTGCATTTGGAATTGCAGATACTATCTTACAGATCTGCCTGACTACACTCCTTGCTTATCATAATCGAACATTCAGTGTGAATCACCTAGGAAATCTGTATCAGCAGAAAGCAAGATCTTTTCTACTTGCTCACTAATTAAATGCAAATGCAGAGGCCAATTAAGGTCTTGTCTGTGGTATATAAGAATACACGTATTTGAATAAAGTGTTGTAGCTCAATATACTATAGGACATAAAAAAGTAGACTTGGGAGCCCTAATACTTAGGATTTAATTGTTCTATCTATGCCCCTCACTAGCTGTATAACTTTAAATTACTTATACTCTCTTTAGTAAACTGGGAAAGGTAACTGGGGTCAACTGTATTATTGTTTCCAATTACTTTCTTCTTCTCTAAGAGACTCAAAGAATACCTCCTGGTATCCTATTACTTACAAACAACCCTTTCTGTGGGAAGAATATACCCCTTTACAGCTCTGACATCAGGATTAGCCATGGTACTTGCCTTTGGTCAATAAAAAGAAATAGAAGTGGGCACAGGCCACTCCCTAGCAGAAGCTGTAAGAAAAGTCATAAGATTCTTCCATCACATACTCTGTCCATACACAAGAACGTCATACCCCAGATATATTCTGACCTTCAGTCTCAATCCCAGAATTAAGAATCCTTGTGTAGTACACTCCCTTTATCTAGTGCATGGATGGGTGAGTAGAAAAATGGGAATAAAAACTAAATGAAAAATAGGGTGGGATGGGGGTGTGATTTGGGTGTTTTTTTTTTACTTTTATTTTTTATTCTTATTCTGATTCTTTCTGTTGTAAGGAAAATGTTCAAAAATAGATCGGGGTGATGAATGCATAACTATATGATCGTACTGTGAACAGTTGATTGTACACCATGGATGATTGCATTGTATATGAATATATCTCAATAAAACAGAATTTAAAAAAAACAACAACACGTATCTTTGTGTAGTAAAGCCATGGACAACCATAGACATTACAAAACCTAAGAAAAAGATAAAACTTAAAACTTTTACCAGACATGAAAATATTGGATATAGTGTAAAACTGAAGCATAACCTACCAAAAGCTGAATGATAATGATAATAGTAGCCACTTCAAATGATTTTTTTGAGAAAGGTTCTAGTATGAAGGTATGAAATGCTCAAAGGGTGGTTGCTGCATTATTAGTAGCATTATTGTCATGATTTTAAAAATAATCAAATCCCTAAAGGGTGATTGTAGAGTGAGTTGCTACACAGTGCATTCTGAGAACACATCTCTGGCAAACAGAAACTTTTGGCAGATGACCGTCTCATTACTTACACATCACAAAGGGTCCAAAAGAGTGGGGAAGATACCCCACCTTGTTGGGTCTCTTGAGAAAACCAAACTGGTCAGGTCAGAGTCTGTAGATGGCAGATCCACACACCCTAAGTGTGTCAGAGAGGAGAGAACACTCTGAGATGCTGAAGGTGGATGTGCTGGTTTGAATCTGTTATGTGCCCCAACAAGACTATGTTTTTGAAATCCGCACTTGCAGGAGCAGAACTATTGTAGGTGGGACCTTCAGATAAGATTGTTTCCATGGAGATGTGACCCCGCCCATTCAAGGTGGGTCTTAAACCTTTCTTGGAGTCCTTTAAGAGAGCTCATAGAGAGAGAGAGCTCAGAGAAGCTAAGAGAGGGAATCTGGAGTTTGGCCCAGGAGAAGCAAGCAAGGACCCACAGGAGCTGAGACAGAAGCCCAGAGACATTTTGGAGAAAGCCACTGAAACCAGAAGCTAAACTCAGGAGAGAAGGATGAGAAGACTCCAGTCATGTGCCTTCCCATGTGACAGAGGTACACTGAATGCCGGTGGCCTGTCTTCAGAGTCCAGATGTCATCCTGTTGATGCCTTAATTGGGACATTTTCATGGCCTTACAATCGTAAATTTGTGAACTAATAAACCCCCATTGTAAAAATCAACCCAATTTTGGTATATTGCATTTCAGCAGCTTTAGCAAACTGAAACAGTGTGGTATTTGTATGACCAAGGGGGAGGGACTCTGCCACCAAGATGTCCTGCCCTGATAAGCAGCTGGGGCTGCTGGGTCTTGATGTTTGCATTCAAGTCACAGTCAAGCCTTTTCATTGGACCTAATGTCTCCCTGGAGTGTGGAACTGAAACAGACTGAAACAGTAGTAAAAGGGGCAGAGGTGGGTGAGGGCTAGAAAATGGTTGCTGAGTGTGTGTCTGTGATTTCTCCAGCAGTGTTGGTTTCGAGTTGATCACACTTTAGATTTTAGTGGTTACATTTTTAAAAGAATCATGTCCTACTGACTATAATATACTCAGCTAGGATCTCGAGCAATGAGCATATTTTCCTAAGTTTTATTGTGGGATGAACAATAAACATGACTTTTGAAAGTTTGTGTTTTCAAATACTCATGAGATTCATTCATTCAAAAATTTAAGGTCATCTCCCACACCATGTATATTTATTACCCTTCTGCCACTGCCTCTTATATCCACCAGCCAAAAAAGCAAAACAAACAAAAACACTGCTGAATATATCATTTTTGTGGTTATGATTGTTCTTTGTACTACTAAAAATATATAACAGGAGTATCTTTTGCAATAGGACAAAGTAGCTTTAAGAATGGTTCTTCAATAATTAAAATTATTCATGGATGGACTTGGATTCTATTAATCAGTATAACATGCAGGGACATGAAAGGATAAAAATAATGTCCTAGAAAATCACAATAATGCCATTCTTCTAGCCCTTTTATATCACTGAATTCCAATCCTATTGCTCCATAAAGTCACACCCATTTGAAATTAAACTGGCCTCACTCGTTCTCAGAATCTCTAGCACCTTTAATTTAAAGGCCTGAATTGTCATTCCATGTATCATTTTATTTATTGTATTATAACTTAATTTTTCATAGATGTAGATAGATGATATAGATGTAGACATAGATATAGATATAGATATAGATATGAATATAGACATAGATATATAGATATGGATGTAGATATGAATATATAAAGGTACAGAGAGTGATTTACTACAAGTAGATATTAGACACTCATGAGCAGGGACTGACCCTTTCATTTCTATGTGCCATACATTGGCCTAGGTTATGGTCAAATTAATTACTTGGTTACAATTTTGCCCTATACATAAATAAACTACTGGTTTTGGAATCCTGATATGGGGAAATAAAATTGTTTTATTTCCTCACTACTCTTAATAGCATGTTTGGTTCTACTGATCTCCAAACTCCATCACCACAAATTCACTGGCAATCTCTTTAAAGGAGGGGTTTCTAGATTCTCAATTGCAGGACTTTGCCTTTAGTAGCATCATCTTTCTATTGCATCAGTTTTCAATTTAAAATTCAATAAGTAAAATAAATATTTGATTTACAAATGGGCACTTATATAAATGTTCGTAATCAATGTAGAAGTAACTTTAAAGATACAATTGATCCAGTAATGTCGAATGCCCATTAAAATTTCTGACTAGCCCTTATTCCTATTTAGAAATTATTAGTATAAATCAATCAAACTTTTCTAGAGTCATTTGTGCTTTTAAAAGGTTTTTATTTATTATTAATATTGTTGAGTACCAGTGGTGCACAAAACATTATAGGAAACCTAAATGTATACATAATACCTATTTGATTTTGAAGCCACATAAAAGAGAATGCAATGTTGTTAGTACACACCTTTAAAATGATTATTTTGTGCCAAGTAGTATGTTGAGTGACATGCATGCATTTTCTCATTTACATAATACTATGGCTCAATATGGTAGATACAAACATAATTCCATAATCACAGAAGGGATTAAAGAGCCTTAAGTGGCTGGTCAAGGCCACAGAACTAGGACTTTGTAAGACAGTTTTACGTCACTGAAAACAGGTTTATATAATGGAGAATTCTGAGCTTTAAATGTTATATGATCTTGCTTCTCATACTGAATCCAAATAAGATTTGGTCAAAAAGCCTTTGATATTTATTTGTTTTGCTTTTTTACTATAAAAGTAACACATGCTAAATGTAGACATATTTGAAGAGTGTGGAAAAACCTGGATAGAGTGAAGAAAAAAACATAAAATACCAACAGCTTGGTTTTTCTCTTAGTATGTTTTAATGAATTTTGTTACAGTTAAGATCAACACACACACACACACACACACACACATACACACAGCTGTCACAGCGTATGCCCAACCCAAAATTTTGCTTACTATTATGGCATATCTATTTTCTTCAGCCACTAATTATCCTCATAAAATACTCCTGAATTGTGTTCTATTTACACAATCCATATATTCACATTGTTGCACTTCAGGGTGTTATTTTCAGTTTTGAAGAAAGGGATATTCACTGATGCTGAGAAGGGGGGAAATTTATGCATCTGCTCATTTTTTCAGGATGTCGTATTTTAAGGTAAACAGTAGGTCAAAGGGCATGAACACTTTAATGGTTCTGGAGAGCTCTTGAACAATTTCCATTTTAAAAAGAAATTAAAATACTATTTCTACTATGTATAATGAGAGTAAGTAAAAGAAACAAAGGGACACAAAGGGGCTTAGACTAATTTTCATCTAGGGAAGTGTCAGAAGCTTATCCAGAGGAGGAAACATTTAATGGAAAAATTATGGATATGAATTTTTGCATAAAAATAACTCTGTAGAAGTATTTATTATGTGTCTGTCATAAAGACGTCATTACAACAGGCAATCATTCTCTCTTTTATTCATCTGACTTTTGTCACTCATGTTGTCATGCTGTGAGGGAGATTTTCATTTGTTAGTCTCTTTTGGCCCCGTTTTTTTTTAAAAAAATATTGGTCATTCCTTTGGTCAGTAATTCAATATGCATTTCATGTAGTGAATGATAAACATCTGTGTTAGTGAATCTGTGAGTGCATGTGCTCACCTAACATCTCCTAATAGTTTCTGTAAGTGATTTAAGGTAGCTTCAAGTGCCCATGGCAATTTTACTACTAAAGGGATGAGAAAGGAGGGCCAATAAATGGTGTGAGTCACGGCATAAAGATGTGAATGAAACACCATGTCCAGGAAGCAGCAAATAAACCTGCTTGAATCATGGGGTTTGAAAAAAAGGTAAAGTGTATGAGGGAGATAAATCTGGTGGAAAGATACAGATTCTGAAGATTTAAAAGTGGAAGGAGTGATCAGGCTTTTGTTCTAGAGGCACTTTGGTGGCTAGGAGGAGGTGGGTTGTATAAAGGAGTGATGTGACAGGTGTGAGACTGGGAAGACATTATACAATTACTGCCAGTTTCAAAGTGTAACATAATGATGCTTCTCAATTAAGACAATTTTGGGGATAAGGAAGAAGGTGTAATGAGAAAGCAAGCAACATGTAGGAAAAAAAAAATAAAAGAGACTTTGGAAAACATGTTATACAAAGTTTTATGGATCCTTCTGTTTCTTTCTATGTCAGAGGTCTTGGCTTTTTGGCATCCATTTTCTCCCCTGTGCCTAATGCATCCTGCTGTGTCTAGTGGCAGCAAGGACTTGGTATGATGTTTGGAGGCAGGAGAATTTAATTTGAAATAGTTTCCTGCCATTTACTAATTTGTGACCTTGATCACATAGCGTAGTTTCATAGAACCTTTACTCTAGAGTCTAAAAATAGAGAGAAATAATTATACCATTCTCACAGTGCTTTAAGCATATTAATAGTTATTACATATATGAAGTAATTTGTAATGTATAAATTGCTATGAAAAATTCTACTGAGACTAGGAGATAATGAAGAAGATTATAATTACTCCAGGCTTTCTATTTATTCCTTGTAACAAATTATTCTGATCATTTTCCTCTACTCCTATTATGAATGTATTTATAATTATTGAAACTGTAAATATTTTTGCATCTGCTTTGTGAATTTTATAATAGTAATATTTCAAAATTGACATGGAAAAGTTCAGAAAGAAAATGAATATGTTTTCTTTTAGATTGCTGCCAATTTTTGTCCTCTGGTTGACCTGTGGAGTAATTAAATTTAGATTGCTGAAACTAATGTCTATGTTTTGAGTCTACTTCTCTATCTGTTTCTAATCAAACCTGTTGTCAGCTAATTGCCAGTATGGCAGACAATAAATTAATTCCTTCAAATATGTTTCCAGCTGATAATGTTTAGTGTGGCAATCTTTACATTTTATTTACTTTTAATTTTGTATCTTTCATGCTGAAATTCCAAGGATTAATCAGAGGGTTTTGGGCAAGGTATTTGTGGATAAGGGATTCTTCCTGCTAATCCATAAATGTGTAAAGAAGACAAATATCAATCATTGTGTCATTTTAATTATTAGTGAAGATTTTTGCAAAACCCAGTTGCCTAACTGAATGTTCTCTCTCACTTTCTGAAGATAAAGAATCATAACTATTGTATATGTTTATCACTTCATGATCAAAATAGAGTTATGTGCAAACAATGCACTTTTAAAAAGTGCTAATGAATATAGACAAAAGAACAAAAAAGATATTCAAATGCCTAAAACATATAAAAATATATTAAACTAGGAATCAATTAAACAAAATACATACCATCTCTACCAGGTAAATTCTTCAAAAAAAAATTAATAGCATGTTTATCAAGGTACTTATATACTGCTAATTGTTGGATAAATTTTTACAAATCTTCTGAAGAGTAAATTTCTAATATGTATCTAGAGGATTGAAAGTGTTCATGTCCTTTGACCTATTATTTAATTTCTAATACTATATCTTGAATAAATGAGCAGATGCCCAAATCTCACCTATGTGTAAGGTAAGTAAATCCTTTTTTTTTTTTTTCACCTTCAAATCTACAATAAAACTTTAAGTGTAATGATAATATTATATTCACTTTGGAATTCCTGGATTAGCCATTTTGAAGATTTTAAATGGGGGGGGGTATGGGAAAAGGACAGAAGATATACTAGGTAATTATATATAATATTTCAAGTAACTAGCACAATTTGTTTTAAATTCCATTCCTATTACTTCCAATTTATGTATTCAGAATAAATTCACAGCTAATGTTTTCTCTTTCCTAGTCTTTGTTCTTTTCATTATAACATATTGCCTCCCATAGTTAAGATTTAAGATAAAGCAGTAGGCAATCATTGCAGATCCTTGAGGAAAGGAATAAAAATAAATTTAGCAAAAAGAATGCTAATAAAGGTTTAGACTAATGTCATCCTAGAGAAATTTCTTCAGTGATGGAATTGTTTTATAAATCTATGCAGTCCAATATGATAGCCAGTAGATACTTGTGGCAATTGTGATTTGAAAAGTGGCTCATTAGTTACTTTAAATTTAAATTTAAATATTCACCTGTGGCCCACAGCTATTATCTTGGACAAAGAAGTTCTAAATTGTGGGCAAGACTTAAAGTAAGAGACCACAACTTGAGGGAGATATGTAAGTGAAGTTAAAAAGGCTATGGGGAGTAAATGTTGAAGAATGAAAGTTAAAGAAAAGAAATAACAAGATTTATCTATATCGTGCATAAGAATGCCCACCAGAATGATCTCTCGGCTCCTTTTGGAATCTCTCAGGCACGGAAACTTTATTTCATTTCATTTCACATCCCCCTTTTGGTCAAGAAGATGTTCTCCATCCCACCGTGCTGTGTCCAGATTCCTCCCTGGGAGTCATATTCCACGTTGCCAGGGTGATTTACACCCCTGGGTGTCAGATCCCACGTAGAGGGGAGGACAATGATTTTACCTGCCAAGTTGGCTTAGCTAGAGAGACAGGGCCACATCTGAGCAACAAAGAGGCATTCAGGAGGAGATACTTAGGCACAATTATAGGCGGGCCTAGCCTCTCAGTGGCAACAGGCTTCCCAAGCTTTTAATGAATTGGAATAGCTAGTAGTAAATACCTGGAACTATCAAACTGCAACCCAGTAGCCTTGAATATTGAAGACAATTGTATAACAATGGAACTTACAAGGGTGACAATCTGATTGTTAAAGCCATGTGGATCACACTCCCTTTTATCCTGTGTATGGATGGATGAACAGTGGCAAAAAAAAAAAAAAAAAAAAACCACACACACACAAAAAAACTAAAGGAAAAATAGAGCAGGGGGGGGACAATTTGGGTGCTCGTTTTTACTCTTAACTTTTTATTCTTTCACTTTTTTTCTGGTACAAGGAAAATGTTAAAAAAAATAGATTGGGATGATGAATGAACAACTATATGATGACAATATGATCAATGGATTGTATACTTTGGATGATTGCATGGTATGTGAATAAATCTTAATAAAAAAACAGTTTAAAAATAGAAAAGAAAGAAGGGTGAAATTGAAAGAACATTATTGAAGAAAAAATTAATAGAGGTTATGGCTAGGAAAGGGAAAATGTGGAATCAAAACCCATTTGATTTGGAAGACTAAGAAAAATGCTACTTAAAAATTAGTTCATTACAAAAGAACAGATCCTTCACTGTTTATTTTCATTGTGCCTCTAATCAAGTTTGTATGTTTGGTTTTTCCTAGTAACGTGTAATTAGGTTAAATCTAATTTTCTAATGCATTCTTGGGAGAGCTTTCATTTAAAAATGTTATTCAAATGGATATTTTACAGGATTTTTATAAACCACTATCAACCATAAATCATTTGTTCATCTTATTCTTTTTTAATCAGGTTTACTTCTGTTAGACTGCAGTACTTTTTTGCATTATCTAAAATACCTTGTATAAATTTTCTACAAGACATAGATTCGTATGAACATTTTCCATCTTTTGTTTGCCATTTTATGATTACATCATTAGTTTGATTTTCTATAGCAACCATTTTTTTTTCCTCTTTTATTAGATAAATATAAAAAATGTTTTTGGCTAAGTGAAAATGTAGAGGTGTATTTTCTTCATATATTAAGCTCTTTACTAATTAATTTTTGATCATTTATGATTGATTTTGGCAATATTATATTGATCATTGCTAAATGATACTCCCAAGTGTAAGAAAGGGTTAAGTTTAGCTTTCGCATAGAGACAGCATGGAATAGGGAAAATGGGGGCAGAACCAGCTTAAACAAGCCCTGTGGTAATGGCAAGAAAGAGAGAATCCGTGCCAGCTCCTTATATGGAAAAGTAACCATGGTTACTGGAATGTAAAGAGATATGGGGTAAAATCAGAGGCGGGAATGCCCAGTAGGAAATTTAAACTGAATGAACTCTCTCGGATAGGCTGTACAATTCAAAATCTCAATAATGAGCTAGTTGGCTCTCTCGGATAGGCTGTACAAATTAAAATCTCAAAGACGGGCTAGTTAGTTCTCTCAGATAGGCTGTAACCTCTGTAGTACCCAGCCAATGGGGAAACAGGGGAGGGACTTGCGCATTAGAAATAGGAGATAAAAAGATCATGTTCTTCCTCCCACGTGCCAGCCCACCGTGTTTTTGGCTGTGCGCCCTATCTTGCAAGATCATAAATAAATTCTTTTCTCCTCCAGAACTGAGTGAGCATTTATTCCCTTACAAGTATTGCTTTATTTCCAACACAAATGAGTATACAGGATAAAACATATTCAATTGCAAGTTTATTGTATCTATAATATTAATGGTAATTACATATTTAATATAATTTAAATAAGATAAACAATGTAACAATGTAAATGTTTAAATTTCTAAAGCTTCTGACCAGTGGCTTTGTCTGTGGTTATATATACGTCCATCCTAGGTGTGGGTACATATAATAACTACTTGCTTTTAATTGTTTTGTTATAGTTTTGTAAGATTTCAAAAATAATAAATGATAATAAGAAAATAAAACAATGACCAGTTATAAAGTGAAAAGTGATAGCCCCAGTTGATCTCTCTACAGCTAATCATTTTATTAGGTCAGAATGGATTTTTTCCAAAAGTTTTCATATGACTACAATATACTTTATCTTATAAATAAACTTGCCATTTTCATTTTTCTTTTTCATCTACCTCTTTATTTCCTTGTTGGCATATTGACCTTCATGACTATATTCACAGTATCCCATAACATGCATGCATCATATTCTATTTAACCAATTCCTACTTAATGCATATTTGGGTTTGGTTTTATTTTTAGATACTGTAAAGCAGAAGCCATATGAATTCTTATGCCTATATCCTTGCACAGTGTGTATTAATTATTTTGGATATATTCCTAAAAGTGGAATGGCTGAAACATTAATACTCTTGTCTTATATATTTTTTTCTTAACTCTCTGTATCATTTTAATGTCAAATAATGACATGATCAATTTTACTTTTCCCTAGTGTCTCAGAAAACCACATATTAGCAATCAAGATGAAATCTGACAGCTATCAAAATAGTTTCATTGTGTTTTTTTGGGTCATTAAAGTGATTTAAGATTGGTTCATCAATTTGTTAACTATTTGGACTTCCTCAGTTTTGAATCTTTTTCAGGTCATTCACCTGGTTTTTCCAATATTCCATTTGCCTTTTCTTATGGATTTGTGGAGATTTTTTGAACAATAATGGTGCACACACATCTATAATATTCTGATAAAGTATTTTGTTTCTATTTATTTTTATAAGGAGTATTAAAAAAAATCTAGCTTTTTATTTCTATAATATAACCTATATGATTTTTCTTTTAGTACGTCTGTATTTGTGTACTGCTTTAGAAACCATTACACATCACAATTAAAAATTATTACTTATTTTGCTTTAGAAACAATTTCAAGCATGCAAAACTTAAATTACAAAACCATTAAAAAATAGACTCTGCAGAAATTGTTTCCTCAACCAGCTGCCTTGATAGTAGCCAATAAAAGGTTCTGGAAGGACACTGAAAGAATAAAGCAGGAGAAAAGCAATTTCCTTCTTTTCTTTCTTCTTTGGGTGTGCTGTGTTTTTGTTTTTGTTTTTGTTTTTCTGCACAGCATCCAGAACTGAGCTGAGAAGTGCTGAATGGAGACATTGCAGTGGCCCTGACAGATAAATTGGGGCCAGTACTCACTGGCCAGTTTCACCCTAAGCTCTTGCAAACCTGCTGCAGCCCCTGCCCAGCATCTTGTGTCTTCACCACCAAGCACTGGACTTCTCTTCTGGACTAGCTGTGGCTTCCATCCGCCAGCATGTTTCATTGTCACAGACAGGTTGCTTTGTTCCTGTGTCCAACCTTTTTCTTCTTAGAGGTCAGAAGCCAAGCCTTGTGGTTGGTTCCTCCTTCAAATTTTGAATACCTTAAATTTTCACTTTCCGTCAATCTTAGAAGTAGTAGCTATCTTCTGAAATTGCAACTTTGGTGACCTTTAGAGATCTCTGTCAACATTTTCAGCAATCTCCTTGTACTATACAAACTTTTTTTTTTTTTTTTTTTGAATTTATTCTTTTTCTGTTCACCTTACGGTGTGGTTTTTATCTCCTGGCAGGACTTTGATAAATTTAGTTTTCATGTTTTGTTTTGAAGTTTTACTTGTTTTTCTATTTCTCTTCTAACCATCTGTATCTTATGCTGTTTGGGGGAAGCTGTTAGGTTTTTTTTTTATTTTCACATATGTGTGCGTTTGTTTTTGGTTTGTTTGTTTTTTGTTTTTGTGTGTGTTCATTTTGTTTTGTTTTTTTTTTTCCCCCAAGTAGAGAACAAGGTTTTCCAACAAATATTGAAAGGTCAAGTCTTTCCTCATTGAATTGAAAGACACCATTTTTAGTTACTAAATATCTCAGGAATTTGTCTATCTGTTCTGCTCAGTTAACTTTGTGTGCACCAAGACCAAGTTGTATACATTTGCTTCTACTTACTGTATATGCTAATGCGTTTTGGGATATTTCACCCACATTATCCTGCCCTCCATTGAAAGAAGCATTTTGACCTTGAGGTTTTCAGAGGGTAAACTGGCACTTCATTAATAAAATTATTTTTAAAATCTTAAATCTGTTTCTGAAACTCACCTGTATTATTCATTTCCCTGTTCCTGCATTTTAACAAGAGATACCATGGCTGGTAATTTGTCTGGACATTATTAAAATCTCTCTATATCATATCACTGGATATGCAGTGATTAATCATATCCAGTAAATTTGCATCATCACTTCAGGAATAAGACTCTTTCTTTAGTTAAGAGCTGATTTTGATGGAATTGTATTGAGTTTCCTTTAAAGGACGCTCATTTAGTTTGTCAGGCATTTCCTCTTGAAGTGCATTGTTAACTCTGAACACAATCTGCAGTTAATCCCAAGATATATCACAGTGGTAAGCTGATCAGTGTTATTTTGAAAGTCAACTCAAGAAATTCTGGCAGTTCCAGACAGTCTATTATCCTAATTTCTATCACAAAGATAGGATGTATTTAGGCCATTTTTCCTAGATCAGATCTTGCCTAATTTACCTCTAATTGGATACCTATGTTGAAACTATTTCCCAAGTCCATGGGGCATATACATATTTTTTTTTAAATGAACTATTTCAAAGGGATGCAAGATAGGTCCCGTATATTATACGAACATTTAGAAACTTAAGTTTGCAGTCCTATAGACTGCGTAGAGATACTGTATAGAGATACTGTCTTTTCAACTAATAATCCTTAAGGTATCCAAATGAGGCCAAAGTAATTAAAACACCATACATCTTTCTAGAATTGAATTAGAATGCTTGCAATCAACACATCATAATTTAGCTGCCAAGCATCTGAAACCCCTTCCTATATTGGTGATTTTACATCATACAGGAGTTGGTGAGACTAGTAGAGCTCACCTTACTTTGTAGAAGGCAAATACAATTATTTATTGATTGTATTTATGTTTCCCATTAACCAGTCCCCTCCCAATAAAAGGATTATACATTTCTGCCTATTGCTGTGCTATTTTATGTGCCTCTCTGGCAGGAGTTTAATTTCCTGCGCCATTAACATCACACTTGGCAATACAACTTGTTTGCATCAAGGAAATGTGAGCAGAAGTGATTGTATGCAATATCAGAGCAGAAGCTTCCATAGCTACCACATAATTCTGTTCTTTCTACCTGGGCCCTAAAATGAGAATGCACAAGGAGCAGAAACTCAGTTAACACACAGCTGTCATGTAAACGAGGAAGAAAAACATGTTTTTAAAGTTGGAGAATTGCATTTACTGCAGCGTAATCTGAAGGATGCCAACCAATGCCCTGAGTGTTCTACCTACCTAAGTTATGACATGTCACATAACTTTCACCCATCAGAGACACCCATTTCAGATAAGGAACTGGGAGCTAGAGACTTAAGGATTCAGGAAGAGTGGAGAATGCATTATGCTGGTAGTGACAGCTGAATTATCCGTGTACATTTTCCAGGAGCAAAAATTTCTATTGTTTGAAGCTGGCAACAGAAGCAGCAGTTCAAGCAGTGCTGTAAATCATTTACTGGCAGCAGGAGCTCTACCAGCTCTGTGGTAAGGATTTGGCTGAAACTTTAGCTGCTATCGAGTTCTTCCAGCTTCTAGCATCCAGCGTACTTATGTGAACTAACCAACAACTTCTGTGCTTAAATCTCCAGCCATTTTCTGATCCTTTCAAATAAACCCTAGCTGTTTCAGAAATTGTTCTTAGAAGGGATGCAGGCAATCATTCAGGGAAATGGAAATGATCCATTGATTGTCTGACCAGGTTTATCTGAAGGTATTTTAAATCCCGCTGGTCTTATTGGGTGATTCTCCGGCATCGTAGCCCAAGGTGGAAGAAAACAGTTAAACTGTATTTGTGATCACCTGGAAGGAAGTGTACATTGGAAGCAAAGGTTTAAGAGATTGAATGACCTCTTTCACAGAACAGCGTGCAAGGCATAAAAAATGTAAGGACTAAGAGATGAGAGAATTCTTCTAAGTCTTGAACTGATTACAAAAAAAAAGAGCTAAATTTCCTGAATATCTTACTCAAGGCAAAGGCTGAAGCCAAGACACATTTTATGACTATACTGAAGAAGCACTTGTCGTTTGCAGTAGCTGGGTTTCAACTAAATGCAACTAGAATGAAACTAGATGAAACTAAATTCATAGTTTGAATTTGTGAACTGCCAAATCACATCTTTGGTTAGACTTAATGTTAAATTAGGCATTTTTTAAATCTCAATATTAAAACAATTCCCAAATATTTTGGAAATCTCATAATGAAAAGATCCTGAATTCCACCTTATATCTAAAAATGTCACATTTATAATTTCCCAGGGTCTTTGCTGTTCCTCTCTACCAATCAGGTATAACCACCCCAGAAATTAAATTAGAAGTTATGGAAACCTAAACAATACAATCTTCCTGTTTTCATCCAGGGCAGATCTTTGGCAGTGCTCAAAGTAAAATCCCGTGAATTTTGATCTTGGTAATGTCAAAATTGCCGCTATTTAGTTTGCTCTCCAAGAATTTCCAAAATTAACTCAAGACGAAACAGAGAGCATTAATAACTCAATAGCTATTAAATAAATTGAATTTTGAATAAAAAAGCATCCCCTTAAAGAAGAGTGCAAATGTAATTGATTACACAGGGGGAAGGGCAATTCTATAAGACATTTAAAAAATATTATCAATCAAAAGCAAATTGTTTCAGGAAACAAAATGAGAAAGGCTTTCCTAACTTTTTTAAGGCATGAGACTAAAATCTGACATAGGTATTTCTCTCTCCCTCTCTCTTTCTCTCTGTCTCTCTCTCCATGTATATATACATACTATGTACAAAACTGAGCAATATCCCTCATGAACATACACAGAAATATGCATTACTCAATATTAGCATATTGTATCCAACAATACGTAAAAAAAGTGAATACATCGTAACAAAGTAAGTTTGTCCTAGGAATACAAGTTTAGATTAACCTTTGGAATATCAATCTGTTTGACTAACAGTATTAATGATAAAAAATATGATCCTAAAATAGATATTTTTAAAAAATTGACAAATTTCAAAAATTGTTAATGACAAGAACTCTCAGAAAAAGAGGAATTTAAGAAAATATCTTCAAATTGATAAAGACTATACATGAAAACAGCACATAAAACCTTGTACTAATTGCAAATAAAGAAGTATTTTTCATTACATGTGGCAATAAAACAATGATATAGCTCTCCCACTCTTATTACTCACTTTCCACATTTAACTGGATGTCCCAGTCAATAAAAGCAACTAAGAAAAATAAAAATATAAAGTGCAATAAGATAACAAATAGTAGTAAATGTGTAAATATTGGAGTGGCAGTAAAACTACTTTATTCATAGACAGTCTGCCTGCATAGTTAAATATACGAAGAAGTATCCAAAATAAATACTAGAGTGAATAAATTGTGTAACTTTTCATAATTCAAGTTAACATAGAAAAAAATTCAATTGTATTTTTAAATGCTGGTGTATACCAACTAGAAAATGAAAGAAAATAAACCAATATTATTAAAATATTTCATAAATAATAAAACAACTAAGAATAGGTGTAATGAAAATAGTTAACTTCCCTTCATTGTAAACCACAAATGTTGCAAAGACAGATTAAAGGAGACCTAAATAATTAGATTTATATGTATCAGGTAAGTTGACAGGAATATTCAACATTATTAAGAATTCAATTCTCCTAAATTTCATATATACAATTATTGAAATCCTGATAAAAATCCAAGTCTCTTTTATAGAAATTCATAAGTGTAGACTAAAATTGAATAGAAAAATCAAAATTTCTAGAAAAGCTAAAGTAATATCGAAGAATAAGGTTTGCTAATCCAAGCTATGTCATTTATAGGCTTATTGTAAATCTACAGTAATTTAGACAGTGAGCTTGGGGTAAGGATAGATTAATAGAACAGAGTGGACAGTCCAGAAACAAATATACACATATATGGTAAATTGAGTTTTGCAAAGACACTAAGGCTATTTAATGGGGACAGGGCATTCTCATAAAACAGTGTCAGTACAACTAGATATGGGAAATACACACTTCTTCCTCTAATTTACAGTACACAGAAATAAATTTAGGATTGATCCTAGATCTAAAAGTAAAAGCCAAAATTATAAAAATTCTAAAACAAACAAAAGAAAACATACTCAGATTCCTTTGAAGTAGGCAACCATTTCTTAAAGAAGACACAAAAAGATCTATTTTTTTTAATTATTAATAGGATTCACCAAAATTAATTACTACTAGGTATCAAAAGACACTCCTTAGGAAATATAAAGGCAAAACAATGGCTGCAATAAAAATTCACAATTCAAATATTTTGTTAAATAATTACTACCAGAATATATAAATACCTCCTACAAATCAATAATTAATACACAACCGAGTATAAATGTTCAGAATATGTCACTGAATACTTCATAACAGAAGAGACCAAAATTGCCCATAAGCATATGGAACAATGCTTAGTTCATATGACCTCAAGGAAATACATAGGCAATCATAATGAGATACCAGATCATACCTACTGGAATGGTTACAATAGCAAAGTCTGACAACAGAGAATGCCACAGAGGATGTAGATTATATGTAATTTTCACATATTGTTCATGGTAAAATAAAATAGCCAAAAATTTTGACAAACATTTTGGCATATCTTATGACCATTAAATACACTCCTAAGTAATATGAAAAAAAGAATGAAAACATGTATCTACCAAAGTATTTTCACAAAAATATGTATAGCTGTTTTATTCATCATATTCAGAACCATAAACAAAGTATACATCACAAAGAGAATGCATAAGATACTGTGATATTTGTAAAATCAAATAGTATTTATTCATTGAAAAATAACATATACAACAACATGGAGGATTCTCAAAACATTAAGTTACTAAAAAGAAGTAAGAATAAGAATAATAAGAAGTAAAGAATAAGATCTAAAACCAGAAAACTTTTAGAAGACACAGGGGCAAATCTGTATGACCTGGGATTTGGCAATGGATTCTTAGATATGTCACCAAAAGCTTAGGCAACAAAAGAAAAAAAATGGATAAATTGAATTTCATCAAAATTACAAACTTTTGTGCAAAGGACATTATCAAGAAAGTGAAAACACATCCTATAGAATGGGAAAACGTAGTTGCAAACCATATATATGAAAGCGATCAATATTCAGAATACCTAAAGAACTTTCACAGTGCAACAATAAAAAGACAAACAACCCAATTAAAAAATTAGGCAAAGGTCTTGAATAGACATTTTTCCAAAGAGGATATACAAATTGTCAATAAGCATAATAAAGATATTCAAAGTCATTAGCCATTAGGTAAATGCAAATCAAAACCTCAATGAGATACCACTTCATACCCATAATCATGGCTATTATTATTTTTTTAATGGAAAATAACAAGTGTTGGAGAAGATGTGGAGAAATTGGAACTCTAGTGCATGGTTTGTTTAAATGTAAAATGGTGAAGCTATTATGGAAAGTAATATGGTGGTTCTTCAAAAAGTTAGATATAGAATTCCTATATAACCTGATAATTGCATTCCTAAATATATGTATATATACACACACATATTTTTATTTACATATAAATATATGTATAATTATATATATATATAAATTTATATATACCCAAAGAAAGTGAAGAGACTCAGATACTTGTACACCAATATTCATAGCAGCATTATTCCCAATATCCAGATGGTAGAAATAACCTAACAGATTATTTTGTCATAGGAATGAATGAAGTTGCAAGACATGTTGCAACATGGATGAAACTTGAAACTTGTGAATGAAATAAGCAAGGCATATGAGAAGAAATTTATGATTTCACTTATATGAGATCTCTAGAAAGAGCAAATTCAGAGAGACAGAAAAGAGATTAGAAGTTTCCCATTAATGGGGAGGGGAAAAGGGATAGTTTCTGCTTGATGGATATAGAGTGCATGCAAATAAAAACTAATTTATTTAAAAAAAAAAAAACCTAATCCTTATACACAATGCACAAAAAATTAACTTGAAAGAGATCATAGAATTAAATATAAGAGAAAGATGTTAAAACTTGCAGAAGAAAATACAGGGAAAAATCTTTGGGACTTACTTTAGGCAAAGATTTCTTAGATATGACACCAAAAGCACTATCCATTAAAGAAAACTCTTGGTAAATTGGATTTCATCAAAACTAAAAATTTCTTCTCTTTGAGAGACATTGTTATGAAAAAAAAAAAAAAAGACTGGGAGAAATTACTCAATTCATGTGTAACAGAAATGACTTATATCTCAATTTAACAAAAAAGAAATCCAGTTACGAGGTTAGAGAACAAGCAAGATTAATCTTTACATCTATGGTAATAGAAGTCAAAGTAGTAGTTGCCTAAGGGCTGCAGGGATTGACTAAAAGCATCATGAGGAAAAGCATCATTCTAGGATGATGGAAATGATACATGTCTTGATTTGGGTAGCAATTACAGGGTGCAAGTATTTATTAAAAGTCATTGACTTAAGCATTTAAAATCTGTGCATTTTGATATATAAATTTTATTTCAATTAGGAAATGGCTGCATTCAATTTTCACAAGGAGTAGTGGCAAGGGCTGTCACCAGGGGTCCAATGTAGCATGGGTGAACTCCCATATCTGTATTTAGCTGTTGGGACCATAGAGTTACTGGCCATCCTTGCCTCACAACTCCAGCAATGGGAATTGTTCTTGATATTTAATCTCTTACATCCAGGATACAGTATATTCTTTTAAGTCAACTTTTTTTCACCTTTAATAATACAGAAATGGAGTCTCATGCTGAAACTGACAACTCTGATTTCTGAGAGTGACACTTAGAACCACGATTGTATTGAACCACAAATTGTCAAGGAAATTGCGATAATCTTAATTTGTTGCCTGGCCAAATCAGGAATGACAACTGTACAAATTAACTGAAAAAATTAAGATAATATTAGGACTTAGCATTGTGCCAATGGCATGCAATTATAAAATGAAGTTATAAAATATGGTCCTTTGATGGAAATGTTTGAAGATTATTGCAATTATTATCATAGAGCTTTTTAGATCTATTTTCTAGTTATAGAAACCATCCTTTGGAATTTTCTTCATGATTTGCTACTACAGATTTATCTGGGTAATAAAAAAGCATTATATCTTTATAATGCCAAATATTCCCATTGAGGTTCCCACTTGGTTATTCAAACTAGCAATGGTGCATCTAATCCTTCTCACATTTGTAATTTCTCTGACTTCTTCTAACAGTCAGACAAAACTCTTTGCTTTTAAAGAGCTCATATGATTAGATTAGGCACACCTGAATAATCTCTCTTTTGATTAACTCAAAGTCAACTGATTCATAACCTGAATTTACATCGTCAAAATTCCTTTTATCTTGTGACATTATATAACCATTGGTATGATATTTCATCCTATTTACAGTATTGAGGAATAAGGAGGAAGAACTTGATCAGCAATTTTAAAGTTCTGCCTACCACAATATTAGAGTTTGAATTTAGCCAAAGAATTCAGAATTATTTTCAGCTATACTATTTTGGTAATAGATTATTTTGGATTATCACAGATGAGTTTACTGTGTATAAAAAAAAGTATGTGTCTCCTTGATAATTTCTATAATTCATGTTTATTTTTCTTTTTGCATTTCTATGTCTATGACTTGAAAATTAATTATAAACTTTGATATCCTTTCCTTTGTTTTTCTCTAATAAAATGCTGTAATATTGTTTTATGAATATGGAATCATTATAGTACTCTTTAAGTTAAGGAAATTACTTACATTAATATTTTTATTATTGATAGATACTTAATTTTTGAAATGCTTTTCAACGTATAAAGAGACTATCTTATTCCCTTATATCTTAAATTTGTAAATGTTACAGCATACAGCCATCAATTTAGATTTACTTTGCACTGATGAACAAAGATATTTTAAGGAATTTCCAAACTTAACGCCAAAGAACCTAATTTCTCTGATGACAATTCAAATTAATTAGAGAATACTAAAAATGGAAAAAAAATGCCAAAAAAAGAATATTTATCCCTACCCCATCAAAACATGCACACAACACAAATATACACGTACGTTTCAAATATTTTTGGACTTGTAAGTACATGAATCAGGATTTATAAACTATTTTAAATTAAGAGGAAGAAAATCCTATTTAGTAAAAACTGCGTAATGTTGCCAATGTTAAAATTAAAGAAATAAACTTTTAATACGTTAAGTAGAGCAGATGAAAAAATTTTTCAAGGAGCTCTAAATTGAACATTTCATTTAAGAATCTTGGGATATAACTACAGAAGTCTAAATTAATGTAAGGAAGTCATTATTATTGTTACAAAGTAGATAGTAAAAGAAAAAATAAGAATTAGTAGTTTGAAAAATGTTGTCAAATGCTGATATTTTTAAAAGATCAAGAATATGATAAAATGCTGGTAATTTTAATCAAGGAACAAAGAGAAGGTGCCTGAGAGAGAGTCATCCATGTACAAGAATATTCAAAGCATCCCTATACATAATAAAGAAAAACTTGAAACTTCCCAAATGCCCATACCTTGAAAAACAGGGGAAATATCTGATACATTCTTAAATGTAAGGTTATATAGCAATGAGGATGAAGAAACTATTGGTAGGCAGATTAGCAGAATTATCTCAACAACTTCATGTTTAGCAAGGAAGCATATAAATTAAATTCTTAATGAATTCATTAATATTAATATAAGGTTAAAACCATTAAAGTATAATATAAGGTGCTGGATATCAGATATGTGGCTATCCTTGAGCAAAGGAGAGTGACTGGAAGCAAGCACTAGGGGGTCTTTCATGTACTGATAAAATTCTGTTTCGTGGTCTGAGTGATGGTACACCGGTGTTCACTCTTTGAGAAAAGTCAGTGTGATATACCTTTAAGATCTATACAATTTAATGTATGCGAGTTTTATTTCTGTAACACTATGAGCTATCTAGGGTTAAGCACAACAAAATGGTACAAGACTTATTCACTGAAACCTACAAAAAAAAACTGAGAGAAATTAAAGAACTAAATAGAAAACATCACATTCACATATCAGGAGGGTCAATATTTTTAAATTCTGTTCACAGTTATATGTAGATTCAATGTCATCCCAATCAAAGCACCATCAGTGAATTTGGTGGAAATTGACAATCTAATCTAAAATTTATTTGAAAATGTATTTGCTAATTCAAATAAACTAAAACAGCAAAAACAGTTTTCATAGTTATTAAAATAAGTTTAAGGACACATTCTTCCAGAATTCAATTCTTAATAAACATGTGATGGTATGGTACTGTTGTAAGTACAGGTATATAGAGCCAAGGAATAATAGATAACCCAGAAATAGACCCTTATATAAATGATCAATTACTTTCGATACAGAAATGTCAAGATAATTTTATGAAAAAGAAGGCATTGGTTTAATTCAATAGAGGAAATGACAGGATTTACACAAAGGTTACACAAACAACTGAATATTCATATGAAAAAGTCTCAACTATAACATAACACTATATAAAAATATTTACTTCGTAATGGATTATAGACCTAAAGACAAAATCTAAAGCTATAAAATTTGTAGCACAAAAAAGAAGGAAAAACACTTTGCAATGTAAAGGAAAGTTTTAATAAATTAAATAAATTAAAATCTGTGTCTTAAAAACAGCAACAACAAAAAAAGTAGAGAAGGGAAAAGAAAATGCTAGCCATAGCCGGGAGAATGTATTTTCAATTTATTTCTTGCAAAATACTTCAAACTGGTATGTAAAAATACCATACAACCCAATTAAAATGGGCAAAATATTTCATCAGATACTTCACTAAAAACGATATATGAATGGCCAGTAGGAACAGCAACAAAAAAGATTGTCAACATTATTAGTGATCAAGGAAATGCAAATTGAAATGACCACGGTGGACTATTCATACCCACTAAAATGGCTAAAAATAAATGAGAACACCAAATGTGGTCAAGGGTGTCGAACAATTGAAACTCTCATACATTTCTGGAAGGATTGCAACCACCTTCTAAGAAGTTTTAGCAATTCTTCAAAAAGTTGATAAAGTTGAACAATCCTTTATGCTATGACCTAGCAATTCTACTCTTATATATCCGAAAGATCTGAGAACAAATGTCCAAAAGGTGTTATGCCAGAATGCTAATGAAAATTTTGTTTTTAATGACCTGAAACTGGAAATAATTTGTAATAAATAGCCATGAACTGGGATTTATTTCATAATTTAAAAAGAGGAAACTACTGATACACAGAAAAGTTTGAATGAATCTCAAAAAATCTTAGTGACAGAAGCTGAGTGAAAGAAGCACAATGTGAGAGTGATCCTCCGTGATTCCTTTTATTTGAAACTCCATAAATAACAAATCTAATAAATAGTGAAAAAAGGCAGATCTGGGAGTCAATTGAATGGGAGTGTGCACAGGGGAAACTTTTAGGTTAACAAATAGTGCATATGAAGATTTTAGTGCAGATTACATTGTTGCACTAATTTCAAAAACACATCAAAATGTATACAACAGCATTTTATTATATGTAAATCATGTCATTAAAGTTGATTAATTAAAAATATACTGTCAGATCATCATGGTCTAATCAGTTTTCATTTTGTGTTTTGCTAGACTCCTATTTCACTTTAACTTTTACCTACATGTAACACTGTGCTCTAGATTTATTCCTGGTGTGCTACCCTTATTTCTAAAGTGTACCCTTTCTGGACTCATTGAAAAGCCTGAAGAGTTTCATAATCTCCTGTTATTTGTAGGACCTGAACTCTTCCTTCCCAGCACGGGCAAGTGGTGAGGTAGTACTCAGCCCTTTGATTCCTCAAATAGTTTATTTATTCTGGAGTTCTTGGAATCCTGTGCCACTCACAAACAGCTAATATTCCAGTCAAGGATTTCAGGAAAGTTGGCATGAAAATCTCCCCTGTGTTGCACACTCTTTCCTGCATATCTTGCTCAATTTTCAGCCAGTTTCAAAGCCCCAATATTCAACCTCTTAAATCCTCAGACCGAGAAAAACATAAGTTTCTGCAGGATCTACACTCCCCATGAGCCACATGAAACAGAGACTGCCTTCAGGAGAAAAGGCTGATGTATGTGAATCTCTCCAGTGTGATTCCATACTTTAAGGAGACATGTCCCTTCTGATCTGCCAGTTTTTCCATGAAAGAGCTAACTCTATACCCCCCCAATTCCTTGCTTTTTTATCTTGGGGTAATAGCCTTCCTGAGTTTTATAATCATCATTCCTTTGCTTAAATTTATTTTATGTCATTCTTTCTATCATCTCCCCACCTATGTCTCTATCTATTCATCAACACGTATTTAATAAATAGCTTTTCTTATAAAAAGAGTTTCAGGTTGTGTGCAATATTTGTTACCTTAATTTTTAAATACTATTGTACCATTAGAATGAATCTATATTGTTAACAATTACTGTAGATTATTCATTTTTAATATTGCATAATGTCTTCGTGATATGCCACAAATCATTTATCAGCATACCTTTTGATTATCATTTGTTTTGCATACAGAGGAAGGAAATCTTGCTATTCCTAGACTAAAAAAATGAAATAGAGAGAGGTGTGAGAGAGAGAAGTATTAGAGTACAAAATGAAAACTAGTTTTTCTTCAACTCAAAGTAAATGCAATTTGCATAAAATAATGAAAAGAAAGAAAGAATAGGGTAGAGAGACTGATACATGTTGGCAACTTGTAGTGGAAACTATTGGTATATTGCTCTCCAAAAACGGGAAGGAAAATATCATCTGATGACATTGAACACCAGGGAAGGGAAGGCTATCTTAAAAAAACATGGAAAAACACAGAAAAATATCCAAAATCACAAAAAAAGGACAAAATAAGGCAACTTAATTGAAACAGCAAACAAGGAGAGATAACAAAATAATAGAATAAGGAATGAATAATCAGTTCTTTGGAAATGAAAAGTAAGTATTCAATTTGTGTTGAACTTAAACTACAGATATATTACACATAAGAAACACACTTTAGGTAGTAAAAATTGTGGATTTTTAAGGAAGGATGCTCAATAAATTGTACATATTTTCCCTACCTGGACCCTAAAGAACTTGGCATATAAAATGAAAAAAAGGAAAATAGGACCAAAATAGATAGCAGGCCTGTAGTCAAAATGATTTGGACAGTACTAAACCCCATATTTAGTTGTCCTTATCCACCCAATCGTAGTGAGTGATAGTTTGGGGGTCTATTGGACCCCCAATGGTGAAGAGCCTGAACTGCATTATGAAAGCTGTTTTCTGTGAATGGTGTTTCTCAAGAGGATAAAGACAGATGCTAAGCTGAAGGCATCTGCCACATGGCTGCTTCTCACTGCAAGGAGCATCAGAAATTAAGATCAATGCCAAGCAATGTGGAGTCCTTATTGTGCCTCAGTATGAAAACAGTAGAAAAGGGGAATAGATCAACAAAGGTATAACTTATGAATCCCATGTCCAACGAACACAGAGAGAGGGAGGGATGTAAGGTGAGAGAAATAACCCCCAGCTCTATATTAGCTTTCTCAGACAAAATTAATGCTGCCAAAGAAATCAGTAGGAATAGAACTAAGAAGTCCATCAACCTAGTTTAGTGGTGCATGCCATAACCCATGCCATGTCAAGATAAGCTCAAATAGAAAAATTCTGTCAGCAAGTTAATTTTGGCACTATGCATTTACCACATATGTGCAGAAAAATCTATCTAAGCAAACTACATTTTCTCGAAGAAACTTGGGTTAGAGTCATGCTGCCTTCTTGCAAATTTTTAAAATGTGCATTTCTACCAGTTCCTTATTGAGAAGCTTTTCTTTCCTATCTTTCTTTTCAAAACCTCATAATTTCCATTTCCACTTATGCTCCAGAGTTCTGGGACCCTGAGCTGTCCCATCACTGGCTTCACTGGTGATGTTTCCTCCACCATATCTTGAGATGAGGCATTTTGAGTCCTGTTCCCACAGCGATATTCCCACTGCTTTTTGCTTTAGAATTGCTAGGATTGCAAAAAATAGTTCTTAACTACAATTTCTTCCTTATCCTAACATTTATGTCTTCTGCAGAATTGTCCTCAATCAGATTCCTGAGATGAAACTGTAATTAAGGTTTCTGAAGCTTGTGTCCCAAGAGCTCTATTGGTTGCCAGGATTGGCTTCTTTCCTTTACTTGTTTTTTTCTATTTGCTCCAGACATTTGTTTTTCTAACATGCTTTTCCAGATTTGGTATTTATGTGCCTCTCATTAGGAGAGAGATGAAATCAAATCCTTATGTTTCTCTCAGAAGCATTCATTATTCACACAAATCTGTGGACCTTTTCCTCCCTCAGCTGATATTTCCATTAAGTAAATAGTTTCCCATTGGTCCGGTCAGTCATACACTTAATATACAATTATCTTGCCTAAATGCCATTTAATATCTTTCACCTCTGTGTTTTTTAATACAGTTTAATTGATATATATTCACATACCATACAGTCATCCACACTGTATAATCAATTGTTCATAACACCATCTTACAGTTGTGCATTCATCACCAGAATCTTTTCTTTACTACAAAATAAAAATAAAAGCAAAAAAGAATCCATAACTCTTTCCATCCCTTCACTTCTATGCTATTCATCTAATTTTTGCCCCCATTTTTCCATTCATCTGTCCATATGCTGGAGAAACGGAGTGAGAGCCACAAGGTATTCACAGTCATACAGTCACACTATGCAATCTATATACTTATACAGTCGTCTTCAAGAATCAAGGTCACTCGGTTGCAGTTCACCTGTCTTTTTAAGAGGCTTAATTCTATGAATCTGTTCCACATCTTCTCTCAGAGCCCCCACAATATATCAGTATATCACCTTGACATACACCTAATATTACTTATACTAACCTTCATCTCGAACACATATCGACTTTCTAAAGCCAGTTGTTATATCTGTTACCAGTCTCTACAGGTTAGTTTCCCAATAATAGTTCACAGTATCTTTTGTAACTTTGTAGGCTGTGTGCCAATTCTTTTCCAGATTCTTCCTTTTAATGCTTCTTCCTCTGTTAGATATCACCATTTAATATCTAGTAACAGCTAAATATTTTCTCTTTTTCTAACATTGTCATTAACAGCAGTTTTGCTTGGCACTTTGTTTTCTTTTTATTTTCTTAGTTTGGCACATACAGTTCAGAAGCATCAAATATTCTGCCCACTGATGCTTAAAGGCCATGTAAAGCTAGTTATTTTCCAATAATAAGACTTTACCTCAGCCAAGTATATTCAGGAAAAGCTGTGCCAGAATAATAAACTATGGCAGCCTGCACCATGAGGTCCTGCCTTTGTGGACACTTATTTTGTTAAAGCCCCTGTGTTTTCTGTGCCTTGATTTATGTTCCTGCCTCTGAGAAATAACAGACATAGAGACAACAATCATTTGTGGACAAAGCTTCATTGAACTCAAACCAGCCACTGAGACCAAAACACCATGTGGTCAGATGAAAGACCCTCACTGTAGTATGGAAGAAAAAAAAACACAAGTAGAAGAATGCTTCATCACTCCTCCAGCCTGATATAAGCCACCCAGAGAAAATAAAGCTATCATAATTAAAATCTGAGCACAAGCAACATGATCCAGTCTCCACCAAATTCTCTTGTTGTATATATATATATTGTGTTCTTTTCAATTTCAGACTTTTGTTTTTATTTCTCAATAATTCTAGCCTAATTGTTGAGGATTCTAAGGACCTCCAGTAATAGGCACCCATCTCTACTACCCAATCTGTGATAGAAAACAATGGATTGGTACATGGAGTTACAAAATACCAACCTGATGACTTTCTGTGCAGGACAGAATTTCACATTCAACATCCTCCTCCTCTTCTGATCTGCCCCTCCCCCCCACCCCCCACCCACCCAGGATTCAGATCTCCTAGTGGAGCAGAATATACTCTTTTCCCTGCTATGTTCACTGCTATTTTCCCCAAATTTGAAAATTAACTCAGTTACTCTATTTTGGCAAGTTAAGAATGGGTAAATGGGTGGGTGGAGGCCATAGTAAGTATGAGGAAAGACATCCCTTCTTCAGAGAAAACAAGAATGGGAAAAAGAGAGGCAAAGAAATACCATGTAAATGGAAACCAAAGGAGAAAGCATAAATCAATAGCATAATTGCATGTGATAATGTCTTGGTTTCCTGGCTTCTATGACAAATATCATATAATGAGTTGGCTTAAACAATCGGAATTTATCAACTGAGAATTTTGAGACTACAAGTCCAAATTGGAGGTATCAGCAAGGTAATGTTTTCTCCCCAGAGACTGTGGCATTCTGGGGCTGGCTGCTGGCAATCCTTGGTCCTTGGCTTTTCCATCATATGGCAGGTCACATAGCTAGCCTTCTCTTTTTGCTTCTGGGTTCAGCTGACTTCCAGTTTCCTACTCTTTCATAGTTTTCTCTCAGTATTACTGAATATTTTCTGTTTATAAAGGACTCCAGCAAACAAGATGAAGACTCATCCTGTTTCAGTTGGTCACATCTTAACTAAAATAACATCTTAAGAGTAAGAACATGTTTTTCTCAGGTACGTAACTATATCTACCACAGCTAATATAATAGTTAAGATCACAAATATATAGACTTTTGGTGAAAGTGAGTGAAAATTAAATCATAATTGGGAATGTGGGAAATGGAACCATCCAGGCAACCTGGATGAAGCATCGACTGCACTGCCCTCTCCGGAGAGAAGTCTGGCAGTTCTTCAAGAAATTCAGTCTATGCCAATCTTACAACCCAGCAATCTCATTCTTAAATATTTACTCCAGAGAAATTCACACTCTTGGCCATGTGAGTTAGGTGCAAGAATGACAGAGAAGGCTGAGCTTGCAAGAGTGAAATGCAGTGGATGCATATCCTGGAATTGCACAACACCTAGAAAAATAAATTTGAAGCACACACACACCACCATATCCTGATCTTAAAAAAACATGCGGTATACCTTGAGACGTGAACAAAACAGAATCTACAGCATTATATAATTTATGTTTATTAGACCACATAAACTATTCAAAAGAGCACTATTGTATGAGGATACTTATATAGCCAAGCACATCACAGAAAAAACAGTAGAAAGAAAGCCTGTGGGCCCAAAAAACAAGATGTCATACAACAATCTGTGATAATAATACGCCATGAACTCAGAAGAATGATCAACATGCTCGCTTCACCTGAGATTCTCCAAATATCTGTTGTAAAAACAAAAAGCAACAAAAGAGAAAATGATGAACACCCAATAAAATATGCTTAAATAATGCAAACAGGAAAATGACAGAAATGGAAATACACATACCAAAGAATATCTTACAAACTGTTCAAAACCAATTAATTAAGGCCAGTGCAAACAAAATCAATAAATATTAATTTTCACCCATAAATTTTGTTAAAAGAATACATATTTGACAGTATTCCATGTTTGTAAAAGTGTATGGGAAATAAGTGCATTTGTCTGCCAGTGCACTTGTAAATTACTATACTCATTTTGGAGAAAAATAATAGAAATATTTGTTATTTAAACTGTATTTCCCATAAAAGTGGTTCCATTACTTTGCTCCTATCATATACAACTGCATAGGTCATAGGAAGAAACCAACAGAATATCCCAATAATTGTGATTTATTAGTAAATAATTATAAATATATGTCCATCATATAAATACATTGAAATACACATGCTTTGGAATACAATGCAGTAATTAAAATGATTAAAATAGATGTATATAATAAAAGAAAATTTCACCAGATAAGCAATATGATATTCCAAAAAGCATTTATAAAACAAAACTATATATCATCATGGGCACATGTGAATATAAATGTATATAAAGTTGTCTGAAGGATTCATGCCATATCAGGAAGTGATGATATCCAATAAGGGGAATTTTAATGAGATTATTGTCAATAGTACTACATAGAAGGTATTTAAACATATGTACATAAGTTGAGTGAATGAAACATCAGTAGGACACAACTAAGACCAATTAAATTGGGAAAAGAAGGAAATATTATTTTTGTTTTACTGATTTAACTAATAAATTTAGTAAAATCATTTCTTTATTACTATCTCAGAGCTCACATTTAATATGTATGTCCATTTTCTCCCTATAGCACTGCCTGGAATTTACCTGGTGTATCAGTCAGGATATGGTAGTTATGCCTGCATAACAAACAACCCCCAAATTTCAGTGGCTTACAGCAACTAAAATGTACTTCTCATCCATACTACTATATGTCTTTCACAGGTCAACTGCACTTTGTCTTCGCTCAAGGATCCAGGCTGATGGGAAAACCTCTATTGAAATCATTTGCCATTCCCAAAAGGAGAGAAAAAGAGGACATGGCAAACTGCCCTCGCTCTTAAAGCTTCTGCTCAGACAGGTGACATTTATGCTAACATTTAATTAGCCAATGCAAGCTATATTTCAAACCTGAGCCCATTGGGGTAGGGAAGTATAATTCTCCCCCAGGAAGTAGCTGTGAATATTTTTAAATAATAAATCTAACATAGCTGGTTTATGGAAGTAGTCTGTACTATGTGGAAATAAATTGAGCTCTGTAATCTGATTCACTTAATTCAGCCCTTCTTTTTTGGCTTTTATTTTATTATAAAGTAATTGTAGAATCCTGTATCCACACATGTTGTGTTGCAGCAAGTTAACATTGAAGACAGTTGATAAATGAGCCATAAGCGACAACAATTTGAGCTACTGACACCAATGCTTTGTGACTGATAACATTAGAGCTGGAAGGGTGCAGATAATCTGGTCAGTTATTTATTATGTCTTTTGGAAATAGCTTTTTTTTTTATTTTCTGCATATTATAGAGCTGAATAATAGATACACTCACATTAGAAAAGTTTCTGTTGCATCCCAGGAAGAAATAAAACCCTTTTGTGATTTTTTTTTCCTACGAAAGATTCTCTATTTCATGATAAAATCAAAATCATATAATTTTATGTAAATGATCCTATATCTCATTGTTCCCTTTTAATTTTCTAATAACATATAAAATACTCTGAGAAATAGATTTTCTACATCTGCATTATCTGAGATTACATATTTTATTCTATGTATGCCTATCAGTAATCCTCTGATGGTTAACAACCTCTAGTTCTTAGTTTTCATTTTGTAATGTGAACATCTCATTTTTTAGATACATTTTTCCATTTCTAATGTATTAAGTTAATTGTCTAATGTCTGTCAGTGATCTGTGCCTTTACTTACAAAAACTTGGCTGCATTACCTTTAATGATTAAAAAAAATATACAATTTTTTGAACCAAGTCTACATTCCATCTACATTCTGCAAATTCCGTAGGAGAATTAAGATAATCTGGCTCCTTCCTTTAATATGGAATGGCCTCTGGACTCATAACTGGCCTATGAACTATCTTAAAGAAATAAAAAAGGATTCCTGACTTTTATGCTTTCACTGAGCCCTCACAATGCTAAAGCAGAGGAGATTCACGACTCAATTGTACCATCCTATGGAAAATGACACAGCATTGAATCACGGGGGCAGAAGTCAGCTTTTCCTTTAAGTAAAGAAAAGCTGCTGCTCCACCTCCTCATAATAGTTCTTCCCCAGAAACAATTTTCAGAAAATAGCCTCAGAAATCCATCCATCTTGTGTGTTCTTCTGTGATCATTTAACCTCTTGTTTCCTCTCAAGATTAAGGGTGAGCATTGCACACAGAATACTGCTGGTGCTTTCCCTGACCCCACTCTTACATGTTCTATAGAATTCTAAATTAAATATACTTGGGTTCAATGAAAAGTGGAAATGAATTATATTAAAATGAACTCACTGTTGTATGGTTAGCACATTCAACAATATTTGAAATGACTTTTTAACACGGTTCACTCCTAGAAAGAAGGCAATCCAAAATACAGCTATATACTTTAACTCCATTACTTTTGAAATGAGATCTAGTGACACTCCTTCAACAGGCAGACATGCCTTTATGATGCATGTCAGACAGAACTAAATCTGACAAAAGGAATAACATTTGTCCTATATTTCTTGAAATTCCATTTATTAAAAATCATACATTCAGTAAAACATAGTCTCCCCAATCTGGGTTATATTTTTCATGAAAAATAACAATGTATGGTATTTGAATTCCTGGGTCCCAATCTCTGCTGGAATCGGGGTTACTCTGCTTTACTCCTTTCTCCCTTTTCCTTTACTCTATTGTCCTTACTTTTTCACTTTTTTCTCTAGCATTTCCCATAACTCACTCATTCATGTTCTATGTTTCAACTACCCAAAACATTGCTTATTGGTACAAATAGCACTCAGGGAAAAAGACATTCCCCAACCCGATATACATTCGTGTGTTTCTTATTTTTGTTGTAGTTTTCAGATTGAAAGTTATTCACACTTTTTTCCTTCTGAGTCTAGCAAACTGAAAAATAGATCCACGTACCCAGTTGGAGAGCAATGAACAGTATCAGTGTTATCACTGGTAAGCTTGACAAGACAGTGTCATTTAGGCCCAAAGGAAACAAGGTTTTCTTTATTTTCTAGCCTTAAATTTAGACCTCTAGAGACACCTGAGGGAAAGGCATTGACCCAACTAATTACAGGGATGATCGTGATTTGGTTCATAAACCCAGGTGTCAACAAAAAAGAGAGCGTTGGAGAAAGATAATAGATAGATTTCAATTTCCTTATTAATTCAGTGGCTCTATTCTGTGGCTCATATGGCCTGATGGATGTTAGTCTCTATCAATCGAATAGATAATATGCATCCGTCTTGTCCTCTGGATACACAGATTCTGAGGGGAGGCAGATGGTGAAGATTCTAGAGCTCCCTTTCCAGCAATCCTTTGGAAGGGAGAAATTTTTATATTAATTTCCTATTTTAATGACTTTTTTATTAAAGGATATAAGAATGGATGTTCTTATAAAATATATTCTGCAATATATAGAATTATGCATTTAGATTTACAATTTTAAAGGATAACAGTGAAGTAAATGAAAGATCAAATTCTATAATAAGGAGATCACTATGTGGAGAAATCCTGCCCATCATTATCAAATATATCCAGATGGGAACAACATTATAGTTAGAGGAATACACAATTAATAAGAAAACTTTTGATTTTAAAGTATTAAAAACAGTAAATTATTATTTTTTTTTTAGGAAATGCTTACTGTAGAAGATAATAGTTTTGGCAATGTTTTTACTTAGGAAACACTTGCCTTTAAAACAGTACTCTTCTCTTGTTCCTTTTCTAAAAACACATTCTATTATTTCCCCCTTCTCTTGCTTATCTCCTCCCTCTCCCTCCTTCTCTTTTTTCTCCTCTTTATCGTATTTCTCCTCCTTCACCTTTTTCTTCTTAACTGCTTCACTTATTCTGCTCTTAAGATTGTAATCAAAGCATGTAAAGTGTTTTTTAAAACTATTCCTACTTGTCAGTTATTCCAATCAGCATATGGTGACAAGTCAGCACATGTATAGATTTTTATAAATAAAACTTTCCATTATATTTCCCAAAGAATTATTTTATTATAAGAGTTTCATGGATTCAAGACCTTAGTGATTATTTAATTCAGTCTTCTCTCAAGTGAAGGAATCATTTCTTCAATTTTGTGGATGTCTCATTTCCCTATTTATCTCTTATCCTTATTGTGTAATCCTTTATCATTCCATAAACATCAATTACATAGATGTTAAAATAGCTCTATGCTGTGATGACATACACCGCCCTGCATACAAAGTTTCTGTCCTAGTCTTCTATCAAACATGTAATGTCCTTTCATTATTGCCTTATCCATACAAATTAGGGTGGTTTTTTTGTGTGTGTGTTTTTATTTTTTCCAGTAAATATCCAGATGGAATTTCTAATGATGAAATTCCTGTTAGTTGTGTTTATTATGCATAAAAGTCACTATTGTACCCTTCCTTCATATTTAATATTTCCCATCTGATTAACTGGATATTTGAATTTCATTTTACCTTACATGTCCCTGACATTTTTTTTTAATCTTTGTTTTTTTCTATTCCATAAAATATCCTTTCTTTCTGAGGTTTGTTTATTTTATTGATCTCTTTCAATATTGATCTCTTTCAATATGTTAATGATTTTTCTGATGAATATATGTTTTAGTCCCAGGTAAATCATCAACTAATAACATTGAGAGAACAATATAAATAATATGTCATTGGCTAAACAATCAAATCAAATCAAATATGATGTTAAGTAATTTGCAAGAACTGATCAAACTTGTGAAAGGGAAAGTAGTAACCTAAGCAATTTTAGCCATTGTAATTTACGCAGTTATGTTAAAGGACTACAATCTGTGGAGAGTCAAAGTAGATGCAATACAAAAAGAAAAGCAATACTCCTTCAAGGAGTGAAATAAGAATAAAAATACATAAATAAGACATATCACTCCTGAAAATTTCATCATGTTGAAATATTTGCATACATTGAATCATAGTTTATGCCAAAACTTTAGACACTTTGAAGTGTTATTTAAACTTTTTAATAGCTGCACTTCCAAACTACTGTGTGTTCGATATGCATTTTGCATGGAATATAAAGGTAAATACTTGGGATTTTAAAAAACCTTCAAAATAAACTTTGGTCTGTCAAATAAAATGTATACTTGCATTTTTATTTTACTGACTTTGTTTTTTTAAGTGGCTGAAAACTCAGAAATAATCAGTTTAGAGAAAGAGCAAAAGGAAATGATGTGGGAATATATTAATAAAAATTTCCTTGTATGAAAACAATGATTAACTTTGGCTTTTGATGTGCTTCATTTTTTTTTCTCTCTTCCTCTCTGTGCTTCAGCACTGGCAACACAAGCTCAGATGCAGAACATATTTCTAACTAAAATTGTGCAGTGAAGCAATTTACCACTGTTAAATAATATTCAAATTTGACACAAATATTTTTTAGCTCCAATAATGTATTTCCATGTCATTAGAGATGCACTAAAACTCCTACTCATGAATTTGATTCTTCTCATTCTATTTGTCATAGTAACATTTCTTGATTTCCACATATTTTTCAGTTTCCATTTGTAAGCCGAGGTAAAATTATAATTTCAAAGTATCCAGTGCCTTTATTGGGATTTTTTAAAGTAAATAAAAAGCTGCTTTCTTTCTTTAAATGAAATATGTAAATTATGAATTAAAATGTTATTTTATGGGATGAGAAATCAAGAAGTTTTTCCTTTATTGGTAATTTTTTTCACTATTATAGATAGTAGAGATTAGTTACAGTATTAGATTTCAGTACTCAGGTTGTTGACAGCAATTATAAAGACTTAACTATTAGCATATAGCATATCACATTTACTATATCAGAGAATTTCACAAATTAAAAAAAAGTTCTCATAATACAGACTATAAAGAGGCTTTATTTTTGTATTTTAATATATAATAAATTCAAGAGGGTTGAGATCATTGTAATTTGTATTAGAAAATGCATCATTGGAGGAGCTGCATATTATTTCTCTACTAACTACATCAGCTCTTTTCAGTGACTACAGTATTTGGAAAGTTTTTTGTGTTCATTTACAAACTACAGAATATCCACTCTCAAATATAATTAAAGACAGTTATACTCATGCTTAACTGTAATATGTTTAAATGCTGTGCTTGAAACAGTCTGAACTTAATCAATGTGACAATGTTTATAATATTCTTTATTCTTTGGAGCTTAGGAAACCATTATTGGAGCATGATTGGGTAAGGAGAAGAGATCCATTTTAGTAATTTCTTTTTAACTAGCTTTTTAAAAAATCTTTGGTTTATGTGAATTATGAAAATATTCATCAAAACAGAATTTAAAATAAGCTCTAAATATACCATGAAAAATAGTTTAATTCTTATTAATCTCATTTTTTTTCCTCAAACTTGTACCTTACCTATAAATCCCTTAAAACTACATAAAATTGTATGTATACAGCACTTTCTTCTAAAAGTTTGTTTTTGTTTTCGTTTTGGTCTGGCTTTCAATTTGCATATATCAGTTCATTCAAATTCAGAAAATCTTCCTAGCAAGTACACACACTTTTAAATTACTACTCTACTTTTCTGTTAAAAATAAACAAACAAACCCCCCTTAAACGCAAGAGTAAGTAAGGCACATGAGAATAGGCACATAGCTAGCAGGGATGAAATTCATCACACTTGTTAACGGACCCATCTCATATATGACTGGGAGTATTTATTAAAGAACAGGTTGGTTGAAGAAGTTGGGTTCCAGTGGGCTCATTCAGATTGTGCTCACGAGATTCTTGAGTACTTTGTATGGTTTTGCTTGGTGGTCCAGAATATGAATTACATCAGTTAAGGGAAAGATCTCAAAAAACTGCTACAGGAAGACCAATTAACATGCCTTCCCATTATATTTAAGATTCTGTGTCCATATGAATTGCCACAGTTTCTGTGCAACACTCTCACACATGCATATGCAGTCAAAAACACTGTACAAAGTTAAGGAAAAAATCCTTATAGTAATGGATAGTATATATATATTTTTTTTCTCCTCTTCATTCCTTACACAATCCACAGACTAAATACCAGATCCTTGAGTATATATTTTTCTTGCCTTTTATTCTCATTCCAATATATCATTAGAGTAAAAACACAATTTCCTGTCCCCCCCAGGGACATACTAATTTAGGAATTAAAAACAAAACACAACTGAACATTAACATTATATTTGCATCCTGACATACTCTTTATTGGAAAAGTGGCAATGCACATGCTTATTACCAATGAGGAGCTCATTGTGAGAAATAAGGGAAAATAATTTTATAGCATAATATTTAAAATAATATCTCATTATATCTGTAAAATAAATATTAGAAACAGAGCTTTGAAAATAAATTATATGTAAAAAAACTCCATCAATTACTGTAGCACAATGTTGTGAATGTAATTAATACAACTGAATTGTATACTTGCAGTGTTTGCAATGAAAAAAACAATTAGTTGTACATATGTTACTGCAATAAAAAATAAGTTCATTATATAAACCTTGTTTATTGTCATTAATTCTCACATCCAATTCCCATTATTTTTTTCCTTCATTTTCCTTTGAGCATAATTGTGATTATTTTTCCCTGCCTGCATCCCTCTGGTTTGCTCTACATCATTGGAAATTGGCCCTTACTGACTCTTTCCCCCAGGCTCCCTTGTTGTCTGACTTCTGGTTTGGTGCTCCCAATTGGAAACAATGAAATATCAGAGCACAGAAAGAAAAAGAAAGCAAGAAAGTTTAGAATCTTTTTCTCATGCATGTTTATCCACTTTTTCTCCACTGTTTTTCTGGCATTCCTTCATGGTTCTCCCTAACTTCCTCCCTTAGTTCCTTCAGTCATGGAGCCACAGGCTGTACTAATGTTTTTTGCTATTCTTTTTCTCTGAGTGCTTCTGTATTTCTTGTTTGCTCATGTAACTCTGATCAAAACTTTGTTATTACTAGTCCCCTCTTTTAATTCTCTTCACTTTTCTCCCTCTCCATAAAACTCTTGAGGTGTTTATTTTCTGCCCCCAAATATTTCGAATTTAATGTCCTCAATTAGGACTCTTTGCCATTCTTTTCAAGGTTATCCCAAAATAATAATATAATTTTTAAATCTAAGCCTTAATCTTATTTTACCTAGAAGAATAGAATGTAGTTGATGATTCCCCTATTTTGATTTGAATTTTTTTTTTAACTTATCTTCCTAATTTATGGTCATCTGCTATCTTCTTCTCAAAAGTTAAAGGTGGATTACTTGGCACTGTGCAACTGGCTTGCTTCCTGTATTTGTTGTCTTGGAGGTCATATGCCAACTCATGGATTAACGATTTATCTCTATGATGATGACTTTGGGATGTAACAAATCTCCCCATAACATAGCAGTTAAAAATCTCGAGAGGCAGAGCTAAGATGGCAGCATAGAGAGGAGTGGAAGCCGGTTAGTCCCCCTGGAACAACTAATAAACAACCAGGAAGAACTAGCAAATGATCTGAAATAACTGCAGGGAGACAAACATGACTATCCTCTCATCATACACCAACCTGAATTAGGAGGAATGCCCAAGACTGCAGCATAAAATCTGTAAATAAAATCTGTGAACCTGAGCTGAGAGCCCTCACCCCCCACAGCAAACTGCAAAGCCTGAGAGCCCCCTCCCCAATGGCAAACTGCAAAACCTCACTGTGCTAGAGAGCAGTACTCTCTGAGCAAATGAATATAGCTCAGGTGAGCTCCAACTGGGTTTTTTTTTTCTTTAATTGAGATTGTTCACATGCATACAATTATCCAAAAATCCAAAGTGTGCAATCAATTGCCCATGGTACCATCATACAACTGTGCATCCATCATTACAGTTATTTTTTTTCAATTTTTAGAACATTTTCATTATTCCAGAAAAGAAATAAAGGCAAAAAATGAGACTCAAATCTTCCCATACCCCTAACAACCCCCCTCCATTATTGATTCACAGTTTTGATATTAGACATTTGTTGCTGTTGATGAAATACTACTAACTGTAATAATAGTTTGCAATAGGTATATTTTTTTCCTCTATGCCCCTCTATTATCAACTTCTAGCTATAGTGACATACATTTGTTCTAGTTCACGAGAGAGTCTTCTAATATTTGTACAGTTAATCACAGACATTGTCCACCACAAGATTCACTGTTTTATACATTCCCATCTTTTAACCTCCAACTTTCCTTCTGGTGACATCCATGACTCTGAGCTTACCCTTTCCACCCCATTCACAGACCATTCAGCACTGATAGTCATTCTCACAATGTGCTACCATCACCAATGTCCGTTTCCAAATGTTTAAGTTCACCCTAGTTGAATATTCTGCTCATGATAAGCAACCACTCCCCATTCTTTAGCTTCATTCTATATCGTGGTAACTTATATTTCATGTCTATGAGTTTACATATTATAATTAGTTCATATCAGTGAGACCCTGCAATATTTATCCTTACGTGTCTGTCTTATTTCACTCATATAGTCCACTCAAGTTTTCTTCATCAACCCATTTTTTTTAAGATGGTGTCATTCACACACCATACATTCCATCCTAAGTAAACAATCGTTGGTTCCCTGTATAGTCACATATTTATGTATTCTGCACCATCACCACTATATATATAAAGACATCTCCATTTCTTCCACAAAGAAGGAGGAAGAGTCAAAGAAGGTAAAGGGACAAAAGAAAAAGAAAACAGAAAGAGAAGAAAAAACATGGTAGCTAGAAAGCAACAAAAGCAAAGATAGCATTAAACTAAAATAGAATAAAGAGACAACATCACCAATGCCAGGTGTCCCATACCCATCCTCTATGCCCCTCCCCCATATGCATTTAGCTTTGGTATATTGCCTTTGTTATATCAAAGGAAGCATAATACAATTTTTCTGTTAATTATAGTCTGTAGTTTGCATTGATTGTATTTTGCCCCGAATCCCACCCTATTTTTTCACCTTGCAATGTTGACATTCATTTGTTCTACCTCACATAAAAACATATTTGTACCTTTTATTACAATCATTGAGCACTCTAGTTTTCACTGAATCATACAGTCCCAGTCTTCATCTTTCATCTTTTGTTCCGGTGTCCCACATGGTTCCAACCTTCCTCTTTCAACCATGCTCACAGTCATCTTTGTTCAGTGTACTTACATTGCTGTGCTACTATCTCCCAAAATTGTTTTCCAAACCTCTCACTCCTGTCTTTTCCTTTCTGTCTGCAGTGTTTTCTTTAGTGTTTCCTGTATAGCAGCTATCTTGTTCACAAACTCTGTCATTGTCTGTTTGTCAGAGAATGTTTTAAGCTTTTCCTCATGTTTGAAGGACAGTTTTGCCCGATGTAGGATACTTGGTGATTTTTCTCTTTCAGTATCTTAAATATGTCACACCACTTCCTTCTTGCCTTCATGGTTTCTATTGAGAAATCCACACACAGTCTTATCAAGCTTCCTTTGTATGTGACAGATCAATTTTCTCTTGCTGCTTTCAGGATTCTCCCTTTATCTTTGATGTTTGATAATCTGAGTATTAAGTGTCTTGGTATAGGCCTATTCAGATCTATTGTGTTTGGGCCACACTCTGCTTCTTGGATCTGTAATTTTATGTCCTTTGTAAAAAATGGGAAATTTTCATTGATTATTTCCTGTATTATAGCTTCTGTCCCTTTTCCCTTCTCTTCTCCTTCTGGGACACCAATGACATGTACATTCATGCATTTTGTTTTGTCCTTAAGTTCCTGGAGACATTGCTCATACTTTTCCATGCTTTTCTCTATCTGTTCTTTTGTGTGTAGGTTTTCAGGTGCCTTGTTCTCCAGTTTCTGAGTGTTTTCCTCTGCCTCTTGAGACCTGGTGTTGTATTTTCCATTGAGTCTTCCATCTCTTGTGTTGTGCCTTTCATTTCCATAGATTCAGCCAGTTGTTTTTTTGGACTTTCAATTTTTACCTTATATACTCCCAGTGTTTTCATTATATGCTTCATCTTTTTTGCCATATCTTTCCTAATTGTTTTGAATTGATTTAGTATTAGTTCAAATTCCTGTATCTTAGTTGAAGTGTAAGTTTGTTCCTTTGACTGGGCCATAACTTCTTTTTTCTTAGTGTAGATTGCAGCTTTCTGTTGTCTAGATATCTGGTTTTCTTGGTTACCCCAATCAGGTTTCCCAGACCAGAATGGGCTCAGGTCTTGGAAGAGGGGAATAGTATCTGTTTTCCCTGATGGTGTCTTAGAAGATTGGTACACTCTATGAGGCTTTAATTCACTGTGCTTTTCTGCCCAGCAGGTGATGCCTGTCAGCCTGTAGCTCTAGCCTGGTGTAGAGACGTGTGGCCCATTGCTGTTTTCCCCAGACTCTGGGGTCTGGTTCTGAATGGAAGGTGGTTAGTTGAGCTTGGCACCACCTTCTATCTCTTAGGGAAAATACACCCCCCAGGGAGAGGTCATTTACATTTGAATAGTCTTTCTGCCTTTGCTATCTCCACCTTAGTCTGGGTCACAGTGTTGGGAATTAAAGATGGCTGTGGCTTTCTCCACTGAGCTGAAAAATGCCAGATCTTGTCTCCCCACAGCTCAAATCTCTGAACTTAAAAGACAAAGTATTTACAGTTGCTTAGAAGTCTCTAGGAGATTTAGCCTCCCATTCCCTTTCTGATATCATCTCTTGTATTCTCTGCCTCAGTTTACTTCAGTTTCCATGACCTTCTTGTAGTTTCTCACATGCATTAAATCGTTGCACCACCTTTCCTCTCTTTCTGCATGCATGCCTTTCTCAATTCCTTATAGTCTGTGTTCAGGCTTACCCAAAGTATGCTACACAAAAGTCTTTAAAATTGTCATGCCTCTGTATTCTTACATCTGTTTCCCAATACTGTATTTTATGTCACTTTTATTACCTTCACATACTTTATAATTTACTTTCTAATGCTTTCATTTTTGTCTATATCACACCTCTAGAATATGAGATACATCAGGTAAAAAAGCCTTTCTTTTGTATTTACTGATATATTCAAATCACCTTGAACAGTTCCTGGTACATAGAATGGACTCAATAATAATGCTACAATTTCTGAATGTTTACTCAAACATTCAAACATACAGCACTCAGGGAAAGTGTATGTATGTGTAAGTTTTGTAGCTGTGCACAAGAGTGTGTATGAGCAGATTTGTGTGTACCTACATGTGTGTGGGTGCATGAACATGCTTGTAGAAGTAGACTGGAAGATAGAGAGGGTCAGACAGCAGCACCAGTCCATTGCTCACCAGAGGGGATATTCCTCACAATGAAATGATTGCTGTAAAATGCAGAGAATGGAGGGGGATCTTGTAGAATTGAAGATTGTGCATTTTAGTATTTTAAGCAATTTATCTCTTCTTGTTACCAGGCAACTGGATTGCTGGGGAAAAGATAAAATAGATGTAAAGGAAAACAATACTAGACAGCATTTACTAGACACCAAATGTTGGGCTACAATATATGGACATCATTCTGCTAATCCCATGTGTGTCTTAGAAAACAATTTGTACAGCAATTTGATAGAAAGAGGTCCTGATGGTAATCTCATTTCCATCTATTGACAAACACTGAGATTGCAGAGACATAGCATCAAGCAAACATGAGCAAAGAGGGAGAAATACTGACTTGAGTCTTAGGGAACAAAATCTTGCTGAACAAAGGGAAAATATTATTTTGTATTCTGAAAGTGAGAGCAGATCTTTGGGAATATTTTACTTGTGAAATAAGAAGATTGTTTTGAGGAAAGCTATTTAAATCTTATTATAATCTAAGAAGGAATCTTCATAAATATCATAATGAAAGATAAAATTGAAAAGCCAAGTCATCAAGATTAAATGGAAATGATAGAAAGTAAAAGGCTGTGTTGCAACATATATGAAAGACAGAAAAAAGAGATCCAATCTAATAATATTGCATTCCAGATGAAGATAACACAATAACTGGAAAAAAGTTTATCACAGATTTTAAGCAAAATTTCCAGCCCTTATAGAAGACAGAAGATTACAGAACAAAATTCTCATCAGCTTCCAGGAAAAAATAAGAGTAATTCAGGCACATTCATTCTGACAATAATGTGTAACTCTACTGATCAGAAAATATCCTTCATGCATTCAAAGGGAAAAATGGTTAAAAATAAAGGCTTTCTGAATAAAGAAATCAACAAATGTAATTACATCAGAACTCAAGAAGACCTTAGCATTTCTCTCTGAGACGCTATGCTTTAGATAGTGTTCTTTGGTTACAAATAACAGAAACTGACATTAATAAGCCAGACTATTCTAGGAGGACAATGACCAATATAAGAAAATAAGAAGGTAATGATAACTGGGGCAAGTAATATGAATCAGAAAGACTGGAAGACAGAAAAATAAGCATAGCAGGGATGAACTGGACATGATGGTGTGATAACAGCTGCTAACTTTCCCCAAATATCCATGCTCTGCTTCTCTCTTGTAAAGAATTTCCCATTTTTAGCTAGACTGTCTGCCTATTACACTCTATTTCCTTGCTTTCATATTGTTTAGCTATCAGCTGGAGATTAAGTTTAGGTCAACAAAATGTGAGAGGAAATGATGGACAGTCTTCACACAATTTCCTTAAACACAACGTAGCTGGACGTAGATTCTTTCCTCCCAACTTTTCACAGTCTGCAATAGGAACAGGTCTCTGAAATTTGCTTAAATCATGGAGATAAGGGAAAGCCTTTGAAAATATTGGAACAGGAAAATGAAAGGGATCAAGTTCCCTATAAAACTACTGGAGCAGAGTCAAGTGAAATATACTTCCCTCTTATTTAAGCCACTGTTTGTTGGTGTATCTGTGTGCTTTTTCTCATTCAATCCAACATGATAGCCTTTACCATAACTATTGAAAATGGTATCATCCTCCTTTGACTATATTTGGCAAAATGAAGAAGATACAGGTGGAATAGTGATGATAGCATATTTGCACATTAGAATTGTCTCCTGGATGCAGAGTAGAGATCCATAAAATATTATGTCCTATTAAGAAGGTTGCTTTACTAATACATGTAAGGCAGATTTATCACTTAGGCAAATAAATGGGGTAGTTATGATTCACTGAGGAAATAAACACTGGAAGAGGAACAGATTTGGTAGGTGGAAACTAAGTTTTGGGGGTCTATGGGAAATAACAGTTAAGTTGTCCAGGAATCCATGGTGTCTTTTTTGAACCTTTGCGTATTATCAAATGTGCATTGTGTTTGGAACTATAGAAGAAAATAAAATCACACAGTGATAGCATGGAAAATGAGAACATGAAATGACCAAATATAGAACACTAAAGAGTGTCAATTTTTGTCATTCATATACATGAAGAAGAGATCATAAATAATTCTGGAAATCAGCAGTCACCAACTAAGAGGACAGAGGATAAATACAAAAATAAACTAATTAAAATATGCTTTAGGAAGGATATGTGGTTGTTCCAGTTTGCTAATGCTGCCATTATGCAAAATAAAAGAAATGGATTGGATTTTATAAGGGGGGTTTATTTGGTTACAAAGTCACAGTCTTAAGGCAACAAAGTGTCCAAGGTAAAGCATTAACAATAGGGTACCTTCACTGGAGAAAGGCCACTGGTATACGCAAAATCTCCATTAGCTGGGAAGGCACGAGGCTGGCATCCATATGCTCCCAGGTTGCATTTCAAAATGGCGTTCTTCAAATGTTGCTCTTCAGGCATTTTGTCCTCTCTTGGCTGCAGCTCTTCAAAAATATCACCCTCAGTTGCTGTCTAAAATGTCACTATTAGCTGCTTTGAGCTACATTTCTATGTGAACTCATACCCTGAATGGGCAGGGTAACATCTCCATAGAAATTATCCAACCAAACTTTACCTTCACAGTTGATTGAGTCATATCTTCATGGAAACACTTAAGCAAAGAATTCCAATCTAATCAACACTAATACATCTGCCCCCACAAGACTGCATCAAAGATAATGATGTTTTGGGGGACATAATGTATCCAAACTGGCAGAGCTCAGTACCAGTGGTGGTTCTTGAGAGACAGAATCTTAAAATGGGTATTTACTATTGATTTTCTATTCTCATTAGAATCAGAGGCACTAATGACTCCATTTCAAATAATCAAGATGGCACCTACAGTCCATGGAGTGAGTTGGCAATGGAGATACGCAAAACATCACTGTTTGATTCACCTAATCATACTCTTCTATGAAGCAAGGCTCTGGGTGACAGTGTTTTTGACACATTAACAGAGTTTTGCAGAGTTAAGAGGTATAATGATGTTGGCTGATTGCTTTCAGATATGCTAGATAAAGTTATAAGAGAAAGGGACAAGCTAAAGTCCTAATCATACTCTTCTATGAAGCAAGGCTCTGGGTGACAGTGTTTTTGACACATTAACAGAGTTTTGCAGAGTTAAGAGGTATAATGATGTTGGCTGATTGCTTTCAGATATGCTAGATAAAGTTATAAGAGAAAGGGACAAGCTAAAGTCTTCAAATTTGAAACTTAAGTGCCATATTATAGATGTAAAATTTTCTATGTGTGCCCTGAAAGAAAATCTTATTTTCTGTGATCACAGACTTCAGATTTCTGAAAACCAGATGTAGAGTCTCACTGTGTGAGTAGCAGATTTAAAATGTAAACTAAAATTTCAACCTCGCAGGGTGTCTGCTGTTAAAGACATTGATTGGAAAAGAATGGGATCTTCTAACTTGGGATGGGGACATATGGATTGATAATAATGGCAGTGAGGACATTGGAACCCTTGATTATGCTGAGTCTTTGTTAGATTTACCTGTAATTGTCTGCCCTGAGGAAACAACCTACCTCTCATCCCCCACCCCCACATCTGTTCTGCCCCAAGGAGACAGTTAACCAACCTCTAGTCTGCTTTGAGGAAACAGCTTCCCAACCTCCAGCCTGCCCTAAGGAGCCTGCCGTGCAACCCCCACTTAAAGAGATTAACCCTTCAGTGCCTGCTAAACTTGTAATCACCTCCCCTGAGGAAGCAGCCTTCACTCCTCTGCCTGGAGGGATTAATCCTGTTTCACCAGATGAAACTGCAGTGGAATGTCCTGAGGTAAATGGCTTGATGGATAATTCTAATCCTTTCCATGACTCACTCACACAACCAGTATTTGCTTCAAGACCTATAACTAAACTAAACTCTCAACAGGCCCCAAAGAGTGAGGTACAAAGTGTTACCCATGAAGAAGTACACTATATTCCAAAAGAACTGTATGAATTTTCAAATGTATATAGACAGAAATCAGGGGAATATGTGTGGGAATGCATATTAAGAGTGTGGGATAATGGTGGAAGTAATATAAAGTTGGATCAGGCTGAATTTACTGATATGGGCCCACTAAGCAGAGATTCTGCATTCAATGTTGTAGCTTGAGGAGTTAGAAAGGGTGTTAACAGTTTGAGTGGTTGGCTGAAACATGGATCAAAAGTTGGCCAACATTATAAGAAGTTGAAATACCAGAACTGCCCTGGTATAATGTAGAGGAGGGCATTCAAAAGCTTAGAGAGATTGGAATGTTAGAGTGGATTTATCATGGAAGACCTGCTCACACACCCCTGGAATGTCCAGAAGACACACCTTTACCAGGACTGTGAGGAATAAATTCGTGAGACTAGCTCCATAATCCTGAAGAGCTCTGTAGTTGTCCTTCTCTGTAAATCAGATATTACTGTGGGAACTGCTGTCACTGAGCTGGAATCCTTAAACACAATGGGGATAATTGGATCCCAAGTTGGCAGAAGCCATGTGGCTGCTGTTAATTGCCAAAGACAAGATGGGTATGACTACCACAATGGAAAACAGGTTCAAGGCAGCAGTTAAAATAATCTGAATCACAGAGACTTATGGCATTGTCTAGTAGATCATGGAGTACCTATTAGTAAAATAGATGGGCAGTCTATCAAATTCTTGTTTGATCTGTATAAGCAGAAAAATTCTAGGTCACATGAACAAAAGTTTACCTTGAGTTACAAAAACAGAGAGTCATGGCTCCTTAATCAATTCCCAGACTTGAGACAATTTACAGACCTGGAGTCCCTTGAATGAGGGCATGGCTGGGTAACCTTGGGGAAGGACCCTGTTACATTGCCAAAAATTTATACTGTTAATCTTCCTACTAGCCTTCCCCAGGGAAACTTACAGCCTTTTACCAGGGTAACTGTGCATTGGGGAAAAGGAAATGAACAGCTATTTTTGGTATTATTAGACACTGTCTCAGAAGTGATATTAATCCCAAGAGACCCAAAATGTCACTCCAGGTGATTACAGAGGTCAGGTGTTCAATGGAGTTTTAGCTCAGGTCCACCTCACATTGGGTCCAGTGGATCCCTGGACCCCATCTGTGGTTATTTCCCCAGTTCTGGAATGCATAATTAGAATAGACATAACTCAGCAACTGACAGAATCCTCACACTGGTTCCCTAACTCATGGAGTGAGGACTATTATAGTGGGAAAGGGCAAGTGGAAGCTGCTAGAACTGCCCCTGCCTAGCAAAATAGTAGAACAGAAGCAATACTGGATTCCTGGAGGGATTGCAGAGATACATGCCACTCTTAAGGACTCAAAGGAGGCAGGGGTGGTGATTTCCACCACATCTCCATTCAACTCTCCCATTTGGCCTGTGCAGAAAAAAGATGTGTCTTGGAGGATGACAGTAGATTACCACAAACTTAACCAGGTGGTGACTCCAATTGCAGCTGCTGTTCCAGATGTGGTATTGCTTGAGCAAATCAACACATCCCCTGGTGCCTGGTATGAAACTATTGGTCTGGCAAATGCTTTTTCCTCAATAGCTATTCATAAGGACCACATGAAATAGTTTGCATTCAGCTGGCAAGGCCAGTAGTATACATTTGCTGTGCTACCTCAGGGGTATATCAACTTTCCAGCCCTATGTCATAATATTGTCTGCAGGGATCTTGATCATTTTTCCCTTCCACATGACATCACACTAGAACATAATATTGATGATATGTTAATCGGACCTCCTGAGCAAGAAGTAGCAACTTACTTTAGATTTGTTGGTAAGGTATTTGTGTGACAGAGGATGGGAGATAAATCCAACAAAAATACGGGGGCCTTCCATCTCAGTAAAATTTCTAGGTGTCCAGTGGTGTGGGGCATGTCAAGATATCCCTTCTAAGGTAAAGGATAAGCTGTTGCTTCTGGCCCCTCCTATGACCAAAAATGAGCACAGTGCCTAGTTGGCCTCTTTAGATTTTGGAGACAACATATTCTTCATTTGGATGTCTTACTCTGGCCCAGTTAGAGAGCTAGCAGAAAAGATTCTAGTTTTGGGTTGGGACCAGAACAAGATGAGGTTCTGCAAAAGGTCCAGGCTGCTGTGAAAGCTGCTTTGCCACTTGGACCATATGATCCAGCTGATCCAATGGTGATGGAAGTGTCAGTGGCAAATAGAGATGCTGTTTGGAGCCTTTGGCAGGCTCCTATAGGAGAATCACCACACAGACCCCTAGGATTTGGAATAAAGCCTCACCATCCTCTGCAAACAACTACTCCCCACTTGAGAAACAGCTTTTGGCCTGATATTGGGTGAGTCTTTGTAGAGACAGAATGCTTAACCATGGGCTACCAGTTACCATGATACCTGAGTTACCTATCATGAGCTGGGTGTTGTCCTACCTACCAAGCCACAAAGTTGGGCATGCACAACAACACTCTATCATAAAATGGAAATGGTATATGCAAGATAGAGCTCAAGTGGGTTCTGAAGGCAGAAGTAAGTTACATGAGGAAGTGGCACAAATGCCCATGGCCCCCACTCCAGGCACCTTACCTTCTCTTTCCCAGCCCATGGCTATGGCATTTTGGGGAGTTCCTTACAATCAGTAGACTGAGGAAGAGAAAATTCAGGCCTGGTTTACAGATTGTTCTGCATGATATGCAGGCACTACCAGAAAGTAGACAACTGCCGCACTGCAGCCCCTTTTGAGATGTCCCTGAAGGACAGTGGTGAAGAGAAATCCTCCCAGTGGGTGGAACTTTGAGCAGTGCACCTGGTTGTTCATTTTGCTTGGAAGGAGAACTGGCTGGAAGTGCTTTTGTATACTGATTCATGGGCTGTTGCTAATAGTTTGGCTTGATGGTCAGGGAATTGGAAGGAACATGATTGGAAAATTGGTGACAAGAAGTCTGGGGAAGAGGTATGTGGAAAGTACTTTCTGAGTAGGCAAAAAACATGAAGATATTTATGTCCCATGTTAATGCTCACCAGAGGGTGACTTCAGCAGAGGAAGATTTTAATAATTAAGTGGATAAGATGACCTGTTCAGTGGATACCAGTCACCCTCTTCCCCCAGCCACTCCAGTCATTGCCCAATGGGCTCATGAACAAAGTGGTCATGGTAGTATGGATAGAAGTTATGCATAGGCTCAGCAGCATGGACTTCCATTCACCAAGGCTGACTTAGCCACAGCCACTGCTGAATGCCCAATCTGCCAGCAGCAGAGACCCACACTCATTCACCCATAGGGCACCATTCCCCAAAGTGATTAGCTTGCTACCTGGTGGTAGGTTGATTGCATTGGACCACTTCCATCATGGAAGGGGAGCAATTTGTTCTCACAGGAATAAACACATACTCTGGATACAGGTTTGCCTTCCCTGCATGCAATGCTTCTGCCAAAACTACCCTCCATGGACTTACAGAATGCCTTATCCACCATCATGGTATTCCACACAACATTACTTCTGACCCAGGAACCCACTTCACTGCAAATGAAGTGAGGGGATGGGCACATGCTCATGGAATTCTCTAGTCTTACCATGTTCCCCACCACCCAGAAGGAGCTGGTTTGAAAGAACAAAAGAATGTCCTGTTGAAGACTCAATTACAGTGCCAACTAGGTGGCAATACCTTACAGGGCTGATGCAGTGTTCTCCAGGAGAGTGTGTAGGCTCTGAATCAGCATCCACTCTATGGTGCTTTCTCCCAAAGCCAGGATTCATGGGTCCAGGAATAAACAGGTAGAAATAGGAGTGACACCACTCACTATCACTCCTAGTGATCCATTAGGAAAATTTTTTGCTTCCTGTACCTGCAACCTTAAGTTCTGCTGGTCTACAAGTCTCTGTTCCAAAAGGAGGAGTTCTTCCACCAGTGGACACAACAATAATTCCATTGAACTGGAAGTTAAGACTGCCACCTGGCCACTTTGGGCTTCTCATGCCTCTGAATCAACAGGCAAGGAAGGGAATTATTGTATTTCCTGGGGTGATTGATCCTAACTATAAAGGGGAAATAGCACTGCAACTACAGAATTGAGGTAAAGAAGAGTTTTCCTGGAATACAGGAGATCCTCTAGGGTGTCTTTTATTACTACCATGCCCTGTGATTGAAGTCAATAGAAAATTGCAATGACCCAATCCAGGCAAGACTACTGATGGTCAAGAAACTTCAAGAATGAAGGTTTGGGTCACCCCATTGGAAAAGAACCACAGCCAGCTGAAGTGCTTGCTGAGGGTAAAGGGAACTCAGGATGGGTAGTAGAAGAATGTATTGATAAATATGAACTATGACCACATGACCAGTTACAGAAACAAGGACTAAAATGGCATGAATATTTCCTCCTTGTTTTGTTATGATATTTAAGTTAAAGTAAATCTGGTTTAAGAGTTAATGTCACCTAAGGACTTGCACCCTATTCTGGAGAGATTTAGTGCTTTTCCAGTTGTACACAGGACAGCTGACTATTGTTAGGTGAAATATATGTCTGTTACTGTTCTCTACTTAGAGATAAAGTATGATTTAAGGTGATGTGTATAACTGCCAAGTTGACAAGGGGTGGACTATGATAGGTTCATGTGTCAACTTGGCCAGGTGATGGTGCCCAGGTGTGTGGTCAAGCAAACACTGGCCTAACTATTATTGCAAGGACATTTGTGGCTGGTTAATAAACCAAAAGGCTGGTTTGTTAAATCATCAGTCAATTGGCTGCTGCTCTGACTGATCACATCAACAAAGGGTGTGTCTTCCACAATGAGAGAACTCAATCAGCTGAATTTAATCCAATCTGTTGAAGACTTTTAAGCAAGACAGACACGGGACCTTCACTTCTTCTTCAGCTAGCCAGCAAAGCATTTCCTGAGCAGCTCATCAAACATCTTCAATGGAGTTTCCTGTTCGCTGCCTGAGGAGTTCATCAAAAACCTTCATTGGAGTTGCCAGTTCACTGTCTGCCCTACAGAATTTGGGCTTGGGCATCCCAACAGAGACACTTTTATAAAATCTTATATTTACAGAGATCTCATTGATTCCATTTTCCTAGAGAACCCTAACTAATACAGTGGTCTACCATGTCAAACATTAGTAGCCAATGCAAGCTGCTATTTAAAGGTGTCCCTGAAGTTAAAAAAGTTGTTTATTGATGCCCTTAGGGAATGTGTTTTGGTGGAGAAGTAAGGTTGAATGTCAAATTATTGTAGGTTGAAAAGCAAATGGAAGAGGAATTATTTGAGATTCCTGAACAAAGGCAAGGTTGTTTTCTTGTAGACAACTTTCTGACTTGCAACTGGTAGACCATAAATCATAATGGAGGGGGAATAAGCAAAGAGAAAATTATGTTTTTATTGATACCATTCCAATAGAATGTGCAATGCTAAAATAATTGCCTCAGCCAAATGTCTCTAAATCTGTTAATTATTAATGTACTATCTTGAAAAACAAACCACTTATATATTTAGGGTAGATACTCTGTTGAGGGCCATACTCCTGAAATCCAGATACTTCATTTTTCTTTCCTGAAGTAATTTCCCAAACCCTTCAGTGATTTTCCATTGATGTTAGAGCAAAAGTAAAGCTCCACAGTTTGACAATCAAGGCTGTTCACAATGTCTTCCCAAATAATTTTCTGGATTTATTTCAAAACATTTCCAATGCTTTCTTCTAAGACACTTTTAGCCAAATCAAAAAATGCATCTTTCATTTTTCTTCTGGAGTTTTCTGTTAATGCAATTACTTTTTATTGAAGCCTATTGTCTCAATTTTTACATTTACAAATTTTTACTTCCAAATATCCACGACCAAAATTACTGTTTTAACCCCAAACTAGAGTTGAGGGATGATGTAAAATATGTTCACACATAAGGATATTTGCATGTATAGATTATAATATGAAAATTAGTTGTATAATAGAAAGATCAGTTCTAAAAATTAAATGAGATAAAGCCACAGGCACATTTAAAACAAACAAACAAACAAACAGACAAACAGTAGGCCAATTTTAGGGACTGAAATATTTCCAGTGGAAAATTATCTATAATTCTAAATAATTAGCTATTATTTCTCATATTATAAATGTTTTATTGATATAAACCTATAGCAAAATATTGCAATGTAGAGCAGTTCCCTAAATATTATTTGCCCACAAGCCCAGAGCTCACTACATGGTTTTGCTGCTGTTTTCTCCTCTAAGGACAATCTCCTTCACAGAAAAATGTACAGTAGCTAACATAACCCTATTTTGCTTCCTTCTAGATATCTATTAAGAGGTAATGAAGAGAGAATATCAATAAGTCTCCTAAAAATGGCCAAAGCTTCAATGCTTAGTTCGTAACTAAGGGTAGTTCACAATAAGAACAAGAAGGAGAGAGAAGAGTAGCTAGCATTTGTTGAGTACTATTGTTTGTTAGCCAGAGTTCTGCATGTTAAACAGCAATATCTCATTTAATCCCCACATACATGGATTCAAGTCATAAAATAAATATAACCATTTACAGTCATGGAAATGATCTCTAAGAGGGGTAAATAATTTAAATAAAGGCACATGCCTACTGAGAAAAAATACTGATAACATCTAAGAAATCTTCAGTAATCCTTACTACTCAATAAACACTCCTTCAAGGTACAGACAAATGTCATCTTCTCTTAGAATAGTTTTCTCCCAATGAACTCAGCTCTATGAAATTTTTCTCTTTCTGCCCTTCCCATTCATCACTTTCTCTGCTTTTTCCTTGCCATTTCTACTCACATAGTACAAACATTTGTGCGTTTGTCTTATTTTCCTATTACTCATTAAACTGTTGAGGACTGGATTGATATGTTTCCCCTATATAGTACCTCAATAGAGAACTGTTTATATGTTCATTAAATATATTCATGAAACAAGAAATATAACTCATGAGCAATTTTTGAGTATCTAAAAATCTAGACAGAAAATTCAATTAAAACAGCATTAAAATTAGTAGTTAAACCAACGTAATAGCAGGACAAATGATTATTCACATGCACACAATCTTATTATAAAAATAAGATTATTATTATTTATTCTTTTTTTGTTTTATTGGTCGATTCAAATTTCAACTCCTCCAGCTAATGTCTGCAACAATTACAACAACATAATGCTCAGCAGTGATTATGATAAAAGAGCCAAAATATTATTGACTTCAGCATGTACCCCCTGAATATTGATAATACCCTGATTTCCTCACTAAAGAAATTAGGTTCACAAGTAAAACAGCAATCTCTCTCTTCAAATCCAAAGAAAAAAATCATAATGAGTTGAGCTTGCTAAATAAATGTATATAGCTTTCCAGAATTTTTTCATAAGAATGTAAATTATATAAGGCATTTGTGCATAATGTTATTTCATTAAAATTATGGACTACAATGAAAATCCCCAGATAACTTGTAAAAACACATTTCATCCTGCATCACTTTGAGGCCCTATTGAAGAATATTAACCTAATTTTAGGGTATTCATTACGTCCATTAACCGTGAAAAGAAAAGCTCCACAGAGCCATCATTAATCTTCCAAATTTTATTATAATTGTCTTTGTTTTATTCATTTTATTTCTACATGGTCAGAATAAGTTATATTATTTTGACATTTGAAGTATTTATAAATACTGAAATATGGCTTTTTTTACTTTCTAGTTAATTTAAATCATAGGGAACATAGTTTTAAAGATTTTTAGACAGATATATGAACTATGAATGACAGTTGTATTTAGCTATTATAGATCTAATAGTTTAAAACAGTACTTACAATGATACAAATTGACTAATTTAATGGTGTGGTTCCTTTAAGAAATGCCACTACATCCAAAATGACCCACACTGGACAATCCAAGGGCGTAAATATAATACTTTTTTTATTTTTGTTTTATTATAGTGCTTGGAAAATAACAACAGTGAAGTGAAGTCATAAAGTGCTGCTGACATTGTTCATACTAGTATTTTACATCAGAATCCAAATTCTATCATCTGATAAGTCATCTTGATTAAAAGTATGTGTACTTAAGGAAAAATATCTCAAACAATAAAATAGGTCATAACTGAAGATGATAAAATACAATATAATGTTTTGATTATAGCTACCCTTTTATTGAGGTCATACTTGGATAGACAGATAGATAGATAGATAGATAGATAGATAGATAGATAGATAGATAGATGATTAAAATAAAGATAGATATAGACATCCATGAATGCATACAAATGCATATACATAATCATATCCACTAGAGATTGCTGTTTTGAAGAGATATGCTCATTCTTCTATGATAATTTGCTAAATTCCATATTCATGTGTACAGAAAAATACATATGCTGGGAGTAAACTAATACCACCAGTTTCTAGAAAATGGAGTCAAAATACTAATATGCTAAACAAACATTTTCTGAGATAACTGTTTGAAATACAAAACTGTTTTGTTCTTGCTGCTGTGTTAACTGTTAAAGAGGGAGTGGAAGAGGGAAACAGAGAGGAAGAGGGAGAGGGAGAGATGTGTTATTTATTTCCTGACCCAAAAATGTTAGGTCTAAACGGGGATTAAGAGATACTTGTGTTTAATTAGCATCCTGAGGAAGAACAACTGTGATGTTGGCCAATCAAGGAAAAGTGGCTCAAGAGTTTGGGAGAAGTAGACATGAACCAATCCAAAGAAGATAAATGGAAATTGAAGTTAGTAGAAGATGAGAGGATGTGATGGAGGGACACTAGAAGACTGAAGTCTGCTATGCATGGTTTGTAAACCTCGGCCAAGGAAAAACTATATGCCATTGAGAAAGTTGAGCCACTCATGTTCCAACATTTCACTCATACTTCAGCAATGACAACTCAGTATTCAGCATAATGGAGTGCAAAAACAGTTACCTTTCCTGATTGTTTTGTACTGCTCTAGAAAAGGAAACAGGCCTCTAAACGTGATTAAGTGGAATTTTCCATCAATCCTGTTTTGAGTGCTGGGATTCAGACTATTTCAGGACAACTTACTGGGGAATGGGGGGTGTTCATGTTGACTGAATTTTAATGAGAGATTAGCTGTCTATGGTTCTTTGATGATCCCAGGCATTTTAGAGATCTGAGTTTATGGTGTTGCAAACAAATACATAAACAATCAAAAACTGTTCTTAATCTGGCCTGGGACATGTTATATTGCAGGACAGTATCCACAGCTTCCTTCAGGGAAGAATTTTGCATTCCTAATAAAATTCTTAGGCAACTTTCTGATAGTGGGATGAAGAAAACCTCTGGAATACTGGTTACCCACTGACCCAGGTAATGTCAGCCACACAGCTCATTATCTAATTCAGACATATAATTGCCTTGTTTCTAATTTGCAAGTGGTTATTTAAGAGCTCTCTTTCTGTACTGAACTTTAATTTTAAAGGATCTTCTAATTGGCCTCTAAAGTTATCTTGTTTGGTAGCATGCTTGAAATAAAATTTTGACATCATTTGTAATTAGCTAGGTTTTTCGTATGTTTTGTATTGTTTGAAACAAGAGTAACAATCAAAAGGCTTCAGTGCATTGTGAATAGGACTGGAACATACTCCCACCAGGAAAGAAATATTTTGAAACTTAAGAACAAATAATTACTTTTTCCATTGAGAAAATTATGCTATATTAATGTACCTCTAATCAATTGTACAATGTCTCAAAAATATGATAAGAATATTAGGTAAGCTAAGATAAACTTACCTAATATTACAAATGAGAAATTCTAAAGTTTTTTGGGTAATGTGGTATTATGTTTTATGTGATATTGTAATTTTCTTATTTTTAAATAATATAAATTTCTAAATGTCAGTTTTCTTTTAAATAGATTTTTTTAGTCCTGATTATTTGTCCCAGATTGGAGATTTCAAATTTTTAAACAATTAGTATGTGTACTATGGACACAATATTCCTCCTAAAACTATCAAAAATAAACATTGTAATGGTGGACAGAAAGGGTGGACTTTGGGAAAATTTTCTTGGGAGAGCTTATCCCTGTCTTCTAGATTTCAGTCCTTTACTTGCATCTCATCTGATGAGTAACATTTTCCTTAAATAGCAAGTGACTTCAAATAGCTAATCACTTCTTATTTTTAAAAGAAAAACAAGAAGACAAAATGTCCTCTCAGCTTCATAAGTGGTTGTCTTCAGAGCTGCTGCATCAGATATTTCAACTAAGGACATTTTTTTTTTTTTACTTGCCTTCTTCCAAAATCTTGTACTGAATTCTCCAATTATTTTAACTATCTTCTTTCCATAAATTAAAAACAAAATCTTTACATAAACAGTTTAGTTTTTTAATTTAATTTTTTCTTTACTAGTATGTTATTTCTGTTAATTGTAGTCCCTAGTATGCAATATGTAGAATTTTCCCATATACCCTTCTGTTGTCTACTCTCTGTGCTAGTGTCATACATTAGAAGTATATCATGCAAGCCCCTATCTATATTTTTGGTGCTGGCCTCTTGGAAACATGCCTTTAAACAACCCCTTTCAATCCTATTTGCCTTCAATACAGTTCTGGTACTTATAATCCCATTAACAAACAATTGCCACCCCTATCCATTACCATACCTTTGGATTTATCATCATTAACATACTGAACCTATTAGCTTATCATTCCCTCCCTACAAGGTACTAGCTGTCACTAGGTCCCCAATATTCAATAACACATTGATTTTACATTGTTCAGAGAGTTCATAGAAGTGGTAACACACAGTATCTCTCCTTTTGTGTCTTGACATTTCACTCAGAATTATATCCTCAAGTTTCATCCATGTTGCCATATTGTTCAGAACCTTGTTCCTTCTTACTGCTGCATAGTATTCCATTGTATGTATATACCACATTTTGTTTATCCACTTGTCTGTTGAAGGACACTTGGATGTTTCCATCTCTTGGCAATTGTGAACAATGTTGTTATGAACATTGGTGTACAAATGTCTGTTCTTGACACTGCTTTCAAATCTTCTGGGTATATAATGAGAAGTGGAATTGCTGGATCATAGGGTAATTCAATATCTAGTTTTCTGAGAAATCATCAGTCTTCCACAGCATCTGTACCTTTATACATTCCCACCAGCAATGAATAAGAGTTCCAATTTCTCCATATCCTCTCCAGCATTTATTGTTTCTAGTTAGTTTAATGGCAGCCATTCTTATTGGTGTGAGATATCTCATTGTGGTTTTGATTTGCATCTCGCTAGTGAAGATGAACATTTTTTTTCATGTGATTTTTAGTCATTTGTATTATCTCTTCAGAAAAATATCTTTTCATATTTTTTGCCCATTTTATAATGGGGCCATTTGTACTACTGTTATTGAGGATTTCTTTATATATGCAGGATATCAGTCTCTAATCAGATGTATGGTTCCAAATATTTCCTCCCATTGAGTTGGCTGTTTCTTTACCTTTTTGACAAATTTCTTGAGACACAGACACTTTTGAATTTGAGGAGCTCCCATTTACCTATTTTTTATTTCATTGCTTGTGCTTTGGGTGCAAGGTTTAAGAAGCTGCCTCCTAATACTAAATCTTGAAGATGCTTCCCTACAATATTTTCTAGGAGTTTTATGGTACTGTATCTTATATTTAGGTATTTGATACACTTTGAGTTAATTTTTTGTATAGGATGTGAGGTAGGGGTCCTCTTTTATTCTTTTTGTTATGGCTATCCAGTTCTCCTAGCCCCATTTGTTGAAGAGACTGTTGTGTCACAGTTCAGGGGATTTGGGGGCTTTATCAAAAATCATTCAACCATATATCAGGGGGTCTATTTCCAAACCTCAATTTGATTCCATTGATCAACATGTCTATCTTCATGACAATACCATGCTGTGTTGACCACTGCAGCTTTATAGTAGTCTTCAAAGTCTGGAAGTGTAAGTCCTCCCACTTTGCTTTTCTTTTTTAAGGATGTTTTTGGTAATTCAAGAGCCCTTTCTCTTCCAAATAAATTTGATAACTGGATTTTCCAAGTCTGCAAAGAAGTTTGTTGAAATTTTGATTGGAATTGCATTGAATCTGTAGATCAGTTTGGGTAGAATTGACATTTTAACCATGTTTAGTCTTCCTATCCATGAGCATCGAATATGTTTCAACCTATTTTGGTTCTTTTTTATTTCTTTTAGTAAAATTTTGTAATTTTTTATGTAGAGGTCTTTTACATCCTTGGTTAAGTTTATTTCTAAGTACTTGATTATTTTAGTTGCTATTGTGAATGGATTTTTTTTTTCTTTAATTGCCACTTCAGTTAGGTCATTAGTAGTGTATAGGAACAGTACTGATTTATGTGCATTAATCTTATATTCTGCCACTCTACTGAATTTGTTTATTAGCTCAAGTAGTGGTATGGTTGAATTCTCAGGATTTTACAAATATAAAATCATATTATCTGCAAGTAAGGACAGTTTTACTTCCTCCTTTCCAATTTGGATAACTTTCATATCTTTGTCTTGGCTAATTGTTCTGGCTAGAACTTCTAGCACAATGTTGAATAACAGAGGTGACAGTGACATCCTTGTCTCATTCTGGAACTTAGGGGAAAGGCTTTCAGCCTCTCACCATTGAGTACTATGCTGGCTGTGGGTTTTTCATATATGCCTTTATCATATTGAGGAAGGTTCCCTCAATTCCTACTATTTGAAATGTTTTTATCAAAAAGGTATGTTGAATTTTGTCAAATGCTTTTTCAGCATCTATCAAGATGATCACTTGATTTTTCCTTTTAGATTTGTTAATGTGTTGAATTACTTTAATTGCTTTTCTTATGTTGAACCACCCTTGAATGCCAGTAATGAACCCCACTTGGTTGTGGTGTATAGTTCTTTTAATGTGCCTTTGGATTCCATTTGCAAATATTTTGTTTAGGATTTTTGCATCTATATCATTAGAAAGGTTGGCTTATAGTTTTCCTTTTTCATATTATGTTTAACTGGTTTTGGTATCAGAGTGATATTAGCTTCATAAAATGAGCTACGTAGTATTCCTTTTTCTTCAATTTTCTGAAAGGTTTTGTGTAGAAATGGCATCAATTCTTTTTGGAAAGTTTGGTAAAATTCCCCTGTGAAACCATCTGGCCCTGGGCTTTTATTTGTAGGTAGATTTTTGATAATTGATTGGATCTCATTGCTTGTGATTGGTTTGTTGAAGTCTTCTGTTTCTTCTTGGGTCAGTCTAGGTTGTTCATGTGCTTCTAGAAAATTGTCCATTTCTTTTAAATTATGTAGCTTGTTGGCATACAGTTGTTCACACTATGAAACATTTTAGTTTTAACATGCTTATGGACCCTAGCTGTAATATAGCCCCCATTTATTTGGGTGAAAGTAAACATTGCTTTCATTTGAAACAGACAAAATATTTTTTTTTCTTTTAAAGTAAGCTCTTTGTTAATTAATGATAACTGAACTTGTTTGGAACACCCTAATTTTTCATAGGATTAAATAACCCCTTTTCTCCCATGTAGGGTGAGAATAGACAAAATTGCATACTGTAACTTGAGTCTTTTTTTTTCCCCGAGAGGTTTATTTTATGTGTTCTACTGAAAATGGAAGAGAAGAGATGCTTGAATATCTGTTTTCCCAAATTATTTTAATTCACTTTTTTTCAGCCGGGCTTTTCTTTTATCATAGGGGAATTGGTTCTTAATTGCAGTTATATTAAAGGGCCCAAACTGAAAAATGTGCTACTTAAATTTGCATAAGTACCTAACCAAAGTGTCTCTTTTTGTGGTTCTTGTTTTTTTTGTTTTGTTTTGTTTTGTTTTTTATTTTTTGTTGGGTTTTTTGTTTGTTTGTTTGTTTTTAATATGAAAGGAGAGAGTTATAAGAAAGGAAAGTTCTCTTTCTGCAGTTTTTAATTGTAACATGAACATAGTGGAAGGAAGTAGAGAAATGATTTTTTCATTTACTTTTCACTCTCTTTGTAGAAAAAAAATGATTATGTTGTATACAAAAAAGTGAGAAAAATGGCACAGTGTTGGGTATATAATTTTTTCTTTGAATTTAATTACCTTCAGAGCCATGGCTGAATTTCAAGGGAACTTAAGAGGAGACAGAAATAGAAAATTTTGGATAAAGCAACATTTATATAGTATGGGAGGTTATTTTTGTAATTATTTAATTTCTGAAATCAATGTGTTTAACTAACAGGAAAAGTGCCTAAATATGAAAATGAATTCATATTTTAAAAGTATGAATGAGTACCCACTTTCCTTACAGTTTACTATGTATTAAAAAGGAGAAAAATGCAATTACTTTGTGGTTTCTTGTATAAAGATCACTGCTTTCTGTGTCACCATTACCAAGTTTATGATTGAAAAAAATGAAAAGAGTTGAAGAGCTTTTTCACAGCTTTCATAAAAATTGCTTTATAAAAGTGTGACCATGGAAGATATAAACAACATAAAGAAAGTGAAGTCAATGATACATTTTATAAATAGAACCAACAGTATCTACATTTATGTGATACTGCAAATCATCTGAATTTTGGCTCACAGAGACAATAATAGTTTCAATTGTTCAATTCAGTATTACTTAGTAAAGTAGTTTTGTTGTATTTTTATAATATGTTCCCACTTGTATGCTTGTCAGCTTCATTCAATATTTTCAAGGACAGAGTTAATGCTTCCATCTATAGGAGGAAATCCTGGACAAAAACCTTTTCATGGATGTGACAAAACTGATAACATTTCAACCACTAAAGTTATTCCATCTAATTATAGACTTGATAATAAAAATAAATGAAAATAATGACTCTCAGAGTGGAAATATCATTAATTATTAATCTCTTATGGTTTGTAACTTGCACAACTGTATTAAAACATATACCTGTTCTTTATTATCATGATGATTACATAATAGTTGTTTGTCCTTATTATTCATTAATAATTACTAGGATCATTTAATTCATACTAAATCTGGCATGACCCAAGCTATGTGAAATACACTGGCTGTGGAAACCTAAATAGCCACAGTGTACAGTGACAGCATGGTAAGGATTGTCATGGGTGCTATGGGGGAGAAGTGTAGTCTTAGATTATTAGTATTAGTCCTGGAATATGATTTCATTTTGCTTCCTTTGTGGAGTCTATATTTAAATCATTATTCATAACATAGGAGAAATTTTAAGACTAGGTTTGTATTTTGTCTTGGAAGCCACCAAAGAAAATGGACAATAAATTGTAAAATATTAGTTGAAATTTGTCTAGTGTTATTAAGAAATAGAAACCATTATCTCAAATTAAATAACAAATTTGTTTTGTCCTATACTTGCTTTAAAATAAAAGCATTTATGCTAGTTAATATTCTATTATTCTTAGCTTTGATTGTTTTTCAAAGGTGTTCTACTTATTCTAATGTTCTAAGTGCTTTTCTCATTCTAATTATAATAGTCTTTTTGGCCCAAGGTGTTTACTGATCTTTCACATAATATATTTTATTGTTGTTTTTAGGAAAATGAATATAATTAAACTGAATTTTATTGAACATTGGTCAGACAATGTAATCTGAAAAACATCATCTTCAATTGAGAAGTTTATAAGTATTGTGTTACAGTGCAATAATTTTCAATGTTTTATTGGTCTATTAAAATTATTTGCTTTATTTTTATATATTATATGGGCAACACAGAATGACTACTGCTGATTTTCTGGATTCCAAAGGTAGCTCTAACATTACTTAGTCATGCAATTTTGGGAAAGTTACAATATTTATGCCATTCACATCTCCCATCTATTAAATTGAGATAACTTTACTTCCTACCTCATAACACTATTGCGAGGATGAAATGAATTGGGTTCAGCATCAATGAAGCGAAAAATATTTATGATTATATACCTATCAAGTTTTCATAATATGATCATTCCTTTTGTAAAAGTATTCAAAATTCTGCCAAAATCTTGAGTGAAGCAATAGTCTCTCTGTCCTTCCACCTTGACTGCTGTTGATCATACTACTACTAATAGCATTATTACCATTCCCTTCATTTTTAACAACCTAAGTGAGTATCTTAGGTAATTTTGGTTCACAAATACACACACACACACATACATACACACAAATACAAAAACATCTATATTAATATTATTTCTTCATTTCCTGTTTACCAAAAAGAAAAATTGATTCTTATTTCCAGTGAGAATGGGTTGATTTATTCAGACATTTCTCATGCTTAATACTGTACAGAGATGCAGAAACTACATCTTCAAAGCTTATGGTATCTGACAGACTGAAGTAAAATTAGAACAAAAAGAAGTAAACACATATGGGAATCACCTTTATCTCTGTACTTTCAATAATCCAGGAAAATTTGAAATTTCATTTCAAGAATCGTATGGGATGTGCGGAATAAGTTGCTATAGGGTGTGTCATGGGAACACAGGCTCAGGCACAACAAGCCTCCCAGCAAATGACTGCTTTATTGCTTGCACAGCACAAATGACCCAAATTGGCAGGAGAAGAAATCCTACCTTGTTCTGGTCATCCAGGGAGGACAACTGTTGGGTCAATGTCAGTGGATGGCAGCTCTACATGTTTCCCTAATGATCAGAGATGAGGGACACCTGCACTGACTGAAGTGCTGAGCTTTTATATACTCCAGGGACAGGAGGGGCTCTATCAATGAGCAACCCTTATGCCCTGGCAAACAGCAATGACTGATTAAGGATTTAATGGTTTCCCTTCACCCATGTCTCTTGAAAAATAGAAATATACCAAACATCTGCATGCAAACGAGCACAAACAGAAACATATCAAACAACTGCATGCAAAAATAACAAACACTTGAATACAAACAAGCAAGAGGGTAAAAGGTGGGGGGCAGAAAGGGAGGAGGGCTGGGAGGTGGCCAGTGAGTATGTCCTTGACTTCCCCAACAGGATGATGGAGACAAAAATAAAAACTCAACACCTCAATAAAATGTGGTGTTCTAATAGAAGACCTCTCTCCAAAAAAATGAAAAAAAAAAAATTGAAAGCATAGGCCAATATGCTGCCCTAAAGGAGAGTCTGAAGGATATATTTGGGGAGTAGAAAAATAAAATAAAGGGATTGTGTGAGACATAGAAGGAAATGAAGAGCAAAGGAAAGACTGGATATTTGGAAATTCTAAATTACAATGACAATGTAAAGGAATAATAAAGTATTTGTGGAGGATGTTAGAAAGGAAATTTAAATATATGACCAAAAATATGTAAGTTGAGTTGCAGTAATTTGAGACGAGCATTTGTAAAACACTAGTTTTCTACAGAAGGAGAGTAAAGGTAACAATTAATTCTCAATTTAATGACTTAATGATGCATGCTAAAAAATATAGTAACAGTACGTGTAATTGCAAAATAGGTGAAGGAGAAATTACAATGATTTAAAATAGTTAATTAATCTAAAAGAAAGCATAAAGTCACAGAAGTCACACCATATAAAACAAAATAAGATAGTGGGCTTAAAATCCCAAAACATAATCAATTATGTTCCATATAAATGGTCCAAAATATTCAGGTAAAACAAATGAATGCAAGATAGAATTTTAAAAATATAGAAGACTTCTACTTCTAAGCCTGACACATAAAGATCTTAGAAATCATCACTCCTGTGCTAAAAACAATAATAGTTCAACAAACTGAATACAGCTTTTCCAGGACCAACCAGAGAACTGAGTTTACAGGGCAACAAACACTAAGAAATCTGGAAATAGATGAATACAGAGCATTCTAGCCAAGATCAGCTCATCTGGAGCAAAAGCGCTGGAGCTATAAGCTACTGGATCCATGTCAACAGTAACTGAGGAATTGCTGCAGACTGAGTGTGTACCAGCATGAGAATGAAAAACACCTGTGAGTCTCAGTATTAAGTAAGGGGTTCCCACACTTTTGTAGGTTTTACCTGCAGGGACCCTACTGGTTTCTTAAAATGAAGAGTCAAGAAAAATGCTCACAGGGGGAGGGGAAAATAAACATTGTAATATACCCAAAATGGTCTGAAAAAGAAAGGCCTTCTCTCCAAGAGAAAAGACTTTACCAGAGACTAATCCTGGGGGAAGGACATTCCCCTGACTCAAGCCATTAGCCTTCCCATCACAACTAAAGAGGGTGGGACACTAGAAGCACTAGTGATGGTCACAGCCAAGGGTCATAGGCCCACTAAGAGACTGAGATTTACTCATATAATTGCAGGATGTTTCCACTCTCACTTTATAACCACACCATCAGGGATCCAGTGTAATAACAACGGATTACATATGAAAGAGTTTCAGGATGCAGAATCTATCTAGACAAAGAACTTTCAGCTTTAACAAAAATTAGCTCCACAAGGGTCCTACATCTGAAATTTAAACACAAAATCATGAAAATTCTAGAAGAAAGCATAATAGAAAATTTAGGTGAGCTTGTATTTGGTAATGAACTTTCAGATACAACACCAAAAACATGATCCATGAAAGAAAACATAGATATGTTGGGCTTTAATAAAATTTGAAACTTTTGTTCTACAAATGCCATTGTATAAAATGTAAAAAGAAATCTTCAAACCCAACAATAAGGGCAAAAACACACAAACTAATTAAAAATTAGGAAATAATCTGAACAGATATCTCACCAAAGATGAAAAAGCTATGGAAAATAAACCTGTAGAAAATGCTAAGCAAAATTTGTCATTAGGGAATTTAAAATTAAAACAGCAGTGAGATGCTACTACATTAGAATGGCTTAAAAAAATACAGAAAACTACCAAATGCTGGTGAAGCTATGGAGCAACACTAACTTTCATTCAATGCTATGGAAATGCATAGTAGTATAGACACATTGGAAGAGAGTTTGGCAGTTTCTCACAAATTAGGTATTTTAATACTGATGTGTTCAGACAAAATCTGCATGTGAATGTTTATAGTAGCTTTATTTATAATCACCAACCAAATTGCAATTCAATAGATAAATGCATAAAAAAGCTGTGGCAAAATCAAACAGTAGAATACTATTCAGCATTACAAAGAAACAAGCTATCAAGCCACAAAGATGTAGACATATATTGCTAAGTGAGTGAGGTCAATCTAAAAATATTACATACTGTATGATTCTAAGTATTTAGTATTCCAGAAAAGGCAAATAGTTCTCTGGTTGCCAGGGTTTCAGGGGAAGAGGAGGGAGGATTGAATAAGTGACCACAGGGGATTTTTAGATCAATTAAATTATTCTGCATGATTCTGTAATTGTGGACGCATGTCACTACGAATTTTCAAAACCCACTGAAGTTTACAGCATATATATTTTAATGTATTTCAAATTTTGAAAACAATCATTCAGAAGTTTCAGATAATCCCAGGACAGAATGCAAAATGACAAAATCTTTATTGCAAATGAATAAGACAACTCCAATAAAGGAGGTGAGGGAAAGGGTGCTACTATAAGTAACTTAAGAAATGAATGAAATCTGTTAAAATTAAAAGAAACTGTACATAAGCACTCAAGTCTAGTCTGCTAATCAAAATAAGGAAATTGTACTGTCATTGCTTAGAGAGGGATATGGAGACATGAGGACTAAAGGTAATGTAGTATCTCAGATGGGATCCTTGAACAGAAAAAGGACATTAAGTAAAACTAAGAAAATCAGATCAATAACATGGACATATTGGTTTGTTAATTGTAAAAAATAAATGTAAGATGTTAATGATAGGAAAAACTGGTTGGGAGTTTATGGAAACTCTATGAACTATCTTTGTTGTTTTCCTGTAAATCTTAAGCTGTTTTCAAATTAAAAGTTTATTTTTAAAGAATCCAACGTATTCAAGAGACATACTAATTACATAATAAAACTGACAATTTAAAAGTAAAACGACCTTCATATGTTAATGCTAGTTTAGTTAAATCTATAGCAGTCAAAGAAAACCACAAGACAAAAAGCATTACTTGAACTAGAAGGTCATTTCATTCATTTCCTTGTGAAAAAAAAATTCAAGTCAAAAGGAGGTAGGTATTTTTTTTTGCACTTAATTACTTGTCCTCAAAAATTACAAATGAAAACTGAGTAGAAATCAATATGTGTGACAAAGAAATTTGCCCCACTAGATATTTATACAGTTCACTCCCCTCAGCAAAGGCAAGGGGCATATTTTTCCAAACCCTGCATAGGGAAAAAAAAGTTGCTCATATCCTAGGTGATAAAGCCAGTCTAAACTAATTGCCAAGGAGGAAGACAGATATAATAGTGTAAATTAGTAGGTAATATTAATTAATAATTAATCCAGAAATCAATAACCAGAATCTCTCCCCAAACCAGAATATACACAAATAGTTTTTAAAATAAGCAATTTATTTCTGTATAACCCACATTTAGTAAAAGAAATTAAAATGGAAATCAGAAAATATTTTCAATCAAATGACAAAATATTATTTAGTAATACTGAGCAGTTACTGAAAGTATTGAATTGAACAATAAAATTGCATATCAGTTTGGAAAGTTATATCTTTAAATGCAAAAATTAATAATGAACATGACTAAAAAAAGTTAATAGGGTATATATATATATATCTCAAGAAGTTAAACAAGATCAAAACAAACTTAAAATAAGTGAAACAAAGGACATTATGGAGGTAAGAGCAAATACTAATAAAACTGAAAACAAATACAGTGGAGAAAATAAAATCCAAAAATTAGCTCTCTAAAAGAACTAATAAAATTGAAAAAAAAATCTGTGAAGGCTCAAAAAACTAGAGATAAATTACTAATAACACCACCTGGAAATGAAAAAAAGAATCACTATACATCTTTCTAACATTTACAAACACATTTTCAAGTAGGATTCCTTTATAAACCTCTATGCCAAAAATCTTGAAAGGTTAGATGAACTAAACAAATTGCTAGAAGAGCAAAATTTATTCAAACAGACTCAAGAAGAAATACAAAACTGACATAGTTCAATAATCATTTAGCAAATTATACCATTACAAAAATTAGGTGGCTTCTTAGAAAAAGAAGGCTCAAATTGCTTCTCAAGAAACTGTTTAAGAAGAAAAATCCCAATCTTTCACAAACTCTTCCAGAATATGTGAAAATCAATGACTGTCTTCACCTCATTACATAATCTTCATTTTACTACCGTTAAGGTGTTTACTGCCATTAATGAAAATACAGGAAAAATAAATCAAGAACTAGCCAGGTTTATAAAATCCAATGTACATAATTCTAATCAAATTTTAGCAACTTAAGTACAGTAATATTTTCCATGACTAATATATAATGATTGAGTTCCCTCCTACTCTTAATGTGCTAAGTATGTGTTAACCAGAATACATGATTTTTCTATTGTAATCTAACATGCAAATTACATATTTATAGGGTTTTCCACCAAAATCCTAAAGAAGCATCATAATTTATGACATTTTGAATGGTTTTCCCTTTGAAATAAGATTATTCAAATACACTTCTTAACCCTCTTCTACTCAACATTTTATTTTAGTTCCTATCCATATCAGCAATGCAATACACATTTGACAACTATCACTGTTTACAGACATGTACAAACAAAAATTACATTAAAATATGCAAAAATATATTAGTGCAGTTATTTAGGGGATTAAGCAATGAAATGCCCTTAAATAAGAAAAGAAAGTTAAAAATGATATTTCAACATAGTAATATTCACATTGAAATAAGAGCAATGGAATCATTGGAATAAACCTAACAAAAATTTAAGAATAACCTAGAGAGAGAGTGTATGTGTGAATTTAAATTGCCTAGATCAGTGTAGACTCTCTTGCTTTGTCTTGCTTTGATTTCAAAAAGATATGAAGCTGTAGCAAATAGAAATCTCTGATTATGATAAAAAGTTAATCAAATTGACCAACTGAACAGAATAAAATATCAGAAAAAGACCCATGCAAATAAACAAAATAAAGAAGGGCAATATTGCACAGCATAGGGTAAGGGGTAATCTTTTCAATAAAGGCTGCTGGGGAAAAAGGATATGCATGTGAAAAAAAGAGAAGAAAAAAGAAAATAGCAGAAAAAAGAAATGAAAAACAGGAACTTACCTAAACCATCCTTTAAAGTGATCTACATATACATTATGTCCTAAACGTGAAAAGCAAAACTGTAGGGCTTTTATTTTTTTTTATTTTTTTTTATTTTGAAATAAATTCAAAGTTATAGGAACAGTTGCAAAAACAATACTAACCCCATACACAGAATTCCATCATACCCTGACCCCCCTCCTCTGATAGCCCAATTCACCAACTTTAACATGCTCTCACATCACTATTTCTTTCCCTCCCTCCCTCCCTATATATCATCCATCATCTATTGCTCTGTCTTCTGAACATATAAGAGCTAGATGCTCACACCCTTGAACAAACACTATAATTCACATATACACTTCCCATGAATAAGAACATTCTTTTATGCAATCCCATTAAGTGTAGCTAAGAAGTACAAGAGATTCAACAATGATACAAAGCTTACATTCTATATTTCCTTTTCCTTATGTCTCAACTGTGACCCTTTGAGCCTCCTGATCTCCATCCTCCAATCCCATCCAGGTTCATCCTTGGCATTCAATTGTCATCTATTTAGACTGTCTTTTTTTTTTTTTTTTTTTTCCAATTGTGGAAACATATATACAGCCTAAATCTTCCCATTCCACCCCCTCCCTAGCCTTCCATTAGTGGGATTAATCACATTTAGAATGTTGTAATGCTCTTTCCCACCATCCATTACTAGAAATTTCCGTTCACCTCAAACAGCAACCCTACACTCATTTCTTAACTCCCCTTTGCCCCTTCCCCCATTTCTCTTAACCCAAACTCTACTTTTCATCTCTATGGTTAAATTCTCTAATAATTTCTTTGTGTTTACTGTGGGGCTTAAAATTAACCTCTTAAATCCATAACAATCTTGTTTTTCTTTGATACCACCTTCATTTCAATAGGACACATAAACTATGCTCTTATACTCCTCCATTCCCCCACTTTTATATAGTTGTCTAAAATTACATATTTTATGTTGAGTTCAAAACCACTGATTTGTCATTAGAGTTTGTATATTTTATATCATGTAAGAAGTAAATAGTGGAGTTACAGTTCAAAAATTATTGACTTCTATTTGTATTCCATTGTGGTTGGAGAATGTGCTTTGAGTATATTCATTTTTTTTTTTTTTTTAATTTCTTGAGGCTTGTTTTATGTCCCAGCTTATGGTCCCTTCTGGAGAAAGATCTTTGATCACTAGAGAAAAATGAGTGTCCTGGCAATTTGGGATGTAAGGTACTATATATGTCTGTTAAAATTCTCTATATCTCTTTCTCCTTTCTTTGTGTCTCTGTTGGTAGGGCTCCCTTTAGAATCTGAAGTAGGGCAGGTCTTTTATTGGCAAAGTCTCTCAGCATTTGTTTGTCTGTGAAAAATTTAAGGTCTCCCTCAAATTTGAAGGAGAGTTTTTTTGCTGGATAAAGTATTCTTGGTTGGAAATTTTTCTCTCTCAGAATTTTAAATACGTCATGCCACTGCCTTCTTGCCTCCATGGTGACCGCTGAGTAGTCACAACTTTGTCTTATGATGTTTCCTTTGTATGTGGTGAATTGTTTTTCTCTTGCTGCTTTCAGAACTTGTTCCTTCTCTTCAGTATTTCAGAGTCTGATCAGAATATGTCACAGAGTGGGTTTATTTGTATTTATTCTATTTGGAGTTTGCTGGGCATTTATACTTTGCATATTTATATTGTGTAGAAGGTTGGGGAACTTTTCCCCAACAATTTCTTTGAATACTCGTTCTAGACCTTTACCCTTCTCTTCCCCTTCTGGGACACCAATGAATCTTAAGTTTGGACGTTTTATTTTATCTATTGTTTCCCTGAGATTCATTTCAATTTTTTTTATTTTTTCTCCATTCTTTTTTTGTTCTTTCATTTTCTGTTCTGTGGACTTCCAGGACACTGAGACGTTGTTCAACTTCCTCTAATCTTGTATTGTAAATATCCAGAGCCTTTTTAATTTGGACAACAGTTTCTTTTATTTCCATAAGATCTTCTATTTTTTTAATTTACTCTTGCAATGTCTTCTTTATGCTCTTCTAGGGTCTTCTTTACGTCACTTATATCCTGGGCCATGGTCTTCTTGATGTCCTTTAAATCCTTTGCCATGTTTTCATTCCTCAGTTGTAGTTCTTTGATTAATTCTGCCAAGTACTGAGTCTCTTTTGATATGTTGATTTGTGTGTTCGGAGTTGGATTCTCCATATCGCCTGGTTTTATCATATGCATTAAGATTTTCTGTTGTTTTTGGCCTCTTGGCATTTGTTTTGCTTGATAGGGTTCTTTCAAGTTGTAAAAAAAAAAAAGGATATTGATCTAATTTTTCAGAAACACTGTTTGGTGATGTACACTTTCTGTAACTAATCAGCAGATGACGGCTATGAGTCACCTATATCCCTCAAGTCAGTTCTCAACCTTGTTCCCACGGTGTGTGGGGAAATGATTCTTGTGGGGTTCAGTTGGAGAACTCAGTTTGGGTGTGTTGCTGGAGCCGTCTGCCCTGAATGGGGGGCATGTATACGGGTGGCCAGGGAGGAAGGGCAGCTTTAATATTCAAATCCCCCAGGTTCCTGGAAATTCAAGGCTGCCACAAGAGTCTAAGCCTTCATTTCAGTTCAGCCCCAGACCCTCTCTCTTGCTGTCCCACAAACCACTGGAATTGGCGTAGCATCCCTGGGTTCTCCGAGTGGTTCCCCCCACCCAGCTGCGAGCCTCCAGGAGCTCAGGTGAGGGAATTCCATGCTACGTCACCAGTGTGTGCTGTCCCTCAAGGGAAGCCCCCGGGCCGCCGGGCCATGCAGGGGCGCTCTCAGCCTGAAGCAAAAATGGCTGAACAGGGTGTCTCAACACCCTCCTCCACGCATAGTTCCTCCTTCCCAGCTCTGGGACAACTGGCAAACCTCTGGGCTATAAGCATGGCCCCGGGTAGGAGTTTATCCAGCCCTCCAGGGAGCCAGCTGCATGCCGTGGGGTTTCTTTCAGCTTCTGGCTCTCCCCTCCATTCCTCAGCCCCGAGAGTATCTGCAGTGGACTATCCTCCAGGCCAGACACCAAGAGGCCAGCCCAGCCCCCTCTTGCTGTGTTTTACTGTGTGGTTCCCACTCCCACAACTGCAGCTGCTCCTGGGTTTTTCCCTAATTTTTTTTTAAAGAGCTCATCAGTCTCCAAATGCCAAGCCCTGACTTCCCCACAATGCTGTGTGGCTGCGTGTCTTTCAGCCAGCTTACTCACTCATTTCAGAATGCAGACTCCTGGTTTCACCAAGTATATGGTCCCTGTGATACTAGCAGACCTCGTCCAGCTGGTGCATCGCTGTAACTGGTATTCTGGGTCACTTTCTGGTTTTTATCTAGTGTTTTTCACTGAGGTGTTTTTTGCCCTGTCTCACCTAGCTGCCATCTTAGTTTCTCTCTGTAGGGCTTTTTTTTTTTTTTTTTTTTTTTTTTTTTTTTTTTTTTTGGAAAATATTTTATTTTCATTTTAAGTAATATTTTAACATTTTCTTTTAATTGCAGTTAGACAAAAATTAAATTTTTCTTCATATAGTTTTAACAGTCACAAGTATTTTACTTTTGAAATCTTTGAACTGGTTAATGGACAATCTTTAAATAATCTGGTATATTAAAATTCAAAGTTTAACATTTAGCAAAATTTGGCTTCACAAATTAACTTCTTTAGAATGACAGGAAATAGGCACAACTTAGAATCCATGTTTAGACAGATGTCCTTTTCCCTTCCTCAAAATAAAAGCTTTAAAAAGTGTAGTATAAAAATTTTAGATATGAAGGCACTGCATAACTTTGCATCATATGGCTATTGTCTTGCTTAGCAGCAAGAGTAAAATATTCTACTTAATTTAATGGAGCATAAGAAATTTTTTGAGGAAGGACCTAGTTCTCACCAAAGAAAAAGAACCTTTTGACCCATCTAGTTAATGGATTCGTCTCCAAGACTGTGCTTTAAAAATTGACCCAGAAAAGCTATCTAGAGTATATCAACCACAAATATGCCTAATTTTATTCCGCATGAGTGTCAGGGGATGTGGGGAAGAGTACTACAGGTATGAAAAATACGTATTTCCAAAATAGTAACTTATCTATGATGTTAAAGCTAAATATTTTTTTCCAAATCCACTGTTTTTATATAAATGCAGCCAGCAACAGATGATCTATCAAAACAATTTTTCAAAAGTTAAGTTCATGGTATTTTTGTAAATCTAAATGAACAGATCTGAAACATTATAATCTCCTATTCTTAAACTTAGGGAATTGTATTTGTTTTAGACAAGTTCAATTCACTAGGTGATGATAATGTATGATTCAGGGAGTGCTCTGATATCCTAAGCTCTGTTATAAAAACAAAAACCATAGCCAGAGGAGGACCTTATAAGCAATTAACGACATTTGTTATCATCTTAGACACTAAACCAAAAGCTGTCCAACATTACATGAACTGCAATAGTAGCCATAGAGGCTTCAGGGTAGCCTGGAAAATCAGATCCTGAAGTCCTTGGTAGCATATAGTTGATTTCATATGTCCCCTTCTAAGGACACATGAAAAAAGAATGGAAATTTGCCCCTTAAAGTAAACCACACTGTTATGTTTTCACAGAAAGAAACATTTTAGTTGAAGTGAACTTTGTTCTTTCCAGACCAGTAAAATAGTGGCCCATAAGATTATCATCCAGGAAGCTAAGACATTTCTACAACCTGGTCTAATGATTCATGGTTTTTCTTTTAAGTATTTTAATTACATTATAGAGGAGAAGAATATATATGCTTTAATCATATTAGTTTCAGAACAAATAAAATAACACATTAGAGAAAAAAATTACTTAAAAATAGTTGTATTTATATTCCACAATTTGCTCAAATACTGGTTTTCTTATAAACTTTCTACAGGATGTTTTTAAAACAAATTCTTCACATTGTGTCTTGACTATGTACTTACGGAATTTCAGGGAAATAGTTCTGTGTGTTTTTATAGCTTAATTTTTACTAAAGGGATGGTAGGTGGTCACATGCAGTCCATGTGGGATTCTAACATGACATTTAGTGAGTTTTCTGATGTGGACCATCCCTTTGATGCTGAAGGCAATGCATCTGTTGAAAGAAGTGACTGTAAATTTGGATTACTGCTCTCTGCATCTTCCAGCTTTTCTGTGTTATCTTCCCAATTAATGTGGAATCTTGTGACCCTGGGATTAGATGCCAAAATATTCCTTTGAAGCTTAGAAAAGTCTGGTTTCACTGGCGGATTTTCCCTTAATTCTGTCTCAGTATATTCATTATTTACATAATAGCCAACTCTAATAAATTCTTGACCTCGATAGGTACATGTAATTAACACAACTGTTACACCTACTGCATCTGCATCTGGAATGAGTCCTGGATTAGGTGCATCAGCCTGAAATACAAACATATGCCTTCCTGCAGGAACAGGACCCACTAAAACAGAGTCTAAAACTTGGTCGTATTCTTCACTTTCTGCAGAGCCCACATAGATAATTTTCCATTCCAAGTCTTTTATTTCCTAGCCCATTTTTGTGTTTTAAGTTCAGGGTGTATTCTGTATCTGTTTGGATGTGGAGTTATTTTAATTTGCTTTCAACACGTTCTTGAAGAAAGTCTTCTTTCAGACTATTTAGAAGCCAGTGATTAAGTCCTGGACATTATTTAAGTATTTTACTGATTTCTGCTCTTGGGTTAAATGTAACTTTCTAGCTTAGGAATGTTTTTCTTCCTTCAGACAGGTCCTCGATGCACTCGAAGGTGATCTCGAACTGGAAGGGGTTGTAGAAAGGAGAAGGGTTATCCAGCACCACTACATTGTTCACCTGAACCTTTGCCATATTTTGAAAAAAACACAAACAATGGGAACGCGGGCTTGTTGCGGCACAATAAAGTCCAGCGCGCGGCCGCTCGGGAGAGCGCAGACCCCCGCCCCGGCGCTGCCCGACGTCGTGCAGCGGCGACTTGAGAAACTTTTTTTTCCTTTTTATTTACACAGGCGCACTCCACAGTGTTTTCAGCTTTCCTATTTCCTGTAGGGCTTTTAAAAGAAGATATTTCATATCCTGAGATCACGAGCTTTTTTTTTTCTTTTTTAAATAAGACATCCAAATCATTCATGAGAAATGAGACACTGGAAGAACTAGAATACCTTAAAATTAAAACAATGGACAGAATTCTGTTCAACTACCATTAATGGAAGAAAGTAAAGCCACACAGATGTTGGAGAATTATTTTCAAAGCATTTAACTAACAAATAACTCATACCTAGAACATTCAACAATAAATTATACAAAGATAAATAACACAATAAAAATAGACAAGTGACTTAAAGAGACCTATAGAAGAGGAAATTCAAATTGTTATTAAAAATGCGAAGGGCATTTATAAAGAGGGCAATGCAAATTATAACAAAGGTGATACCACACACTCAAGGAACTGGCAGAAATGAAAAGCCTGATTCTTCCTGAAGTGTGGAAGAAAGGCAACTCTCAGAAAACTGGTGATAGGTAGAATGGTAAATTGACACCCTACAGAAATCCCTGAAAATGTGCACAAGTAAACATGAGAAATGTTGTTCATAGCAGCACTCTTTATAATATCCAGTCAAGAATCAGTCCAAATGTCCATCAACAAAAGAATGTTTAAATGAATTGCTGTATATTCTGACAATGGGATACTAAATTACATTGAAAATAAATGAACTTGCAGATGAAGAAAAAAGATTAAAACATATACAAGCAATTTTGAATAAGAAATGTTAGACATAAAACAATACATGGGATTATTTAAATTGCTTAAATTATCATCAATAAATAGGCAGTAAATCATAAAGGAAAACAAGGAAAAGATTAGCATTATCATCATGAAAGTGGTTTTCTCTGGAGAAGAGAGAGGAGATGTGCTTGGGAAGGAAAACATGGGAGCTATTGAGTGGGACATGGTTCTATGTCTGTTCACAAATGAGAAAAACACATCAGAATTATTCATTTTACTCCACATAAATATTTTATTATTTTGGGGGGATTGTGTGATATTTCAAATAAAAAGAATTAAAACAATAATAAATGCACATGGTGTCATTGAACATATTCTTTATCATGATTTTATAATTGAATTTACCTAATGTTTTTCCTTTAACTGTTACATTCCTTTGAATTTACTTTATTTTGATTTTGAATGAACAAAAGGACACTTATCCTTTAATTTTTGAGGTGATACTTTACATTTTTCATTAGCTGACTATCAAAATTAATTATACTCTGGCCTAGCAAGTGACCTCTTGAGAAAACTCCTCAGTGGCACGTGTGCCCATATTTGTGAGTATGTGCTGACTTTTCCTTTAATTCTCTTCAGCTGATCCACATTGGCAACCCTATGGTTCTTAGATATTAAATTTTCTATTTAACTTGCCATGATTATATATAAAATGACCACTTTTTATTGTCATTTCCATTAACGTCTACTGTTGTCAAAATGCGTTCAAAAATATGTTGCGAGGACTCGGGCAAGATGGCGGCATGGAGAGGAGTGGAGGCTAAGTAGTCCCCCTGGAACAACTACAAAAAACCAGAAACAACTAGTAAATGATCCAGAATAACTGCGGGGGGACAAACGAGACCATCCACTCATCATACACCAATCTGAATTGGGAGGAATGCCCGAGAACACAGCATAAAATCAGTGGGTAAAACCTGCAGATCCAAGTCGTGGGACCCCCTCCCCCATAGCCCGAGCTGCAAAGCCTCGTGGTGCCAGAGAGAAGCTCTCTCCCAGCAAGCGAATATAGCTCAGCTGAGCTCCAACTGGGGTTTTAAGTAGCGAGTGTGAACTGCTCACTACAGGTACGCATCCCCGAAAAACAGACAGAGGCTTTGGGTGATGACTGACCTGGGAGAGCCAGAGGGTCGCCTTGGACTGGGTCTGAAGGAGACTGTTTCTTTTTCGGCTCAGTGGAGAAAGCCCCAGTCATTTTCAGTTTCCAGGGCTGTGACTCTGGGAAGGGTGGAGACAATACAAGCAGAGAGCAAGACCATTGAAATGCTAATGACCTCCACCTAGGGGGTCTGTCTTCTCTAGGAGGAAAGGGGTGGGGCCCTTTCCATTCAGAACCAGACCCCAGAGCCTGGGGGAACATACCTCCTCACACCAGTCAAGAATTATAGGCTAACAGGCATCACCTGCTGGGCAGAAAAGCACAGTGACCAGAGGCATCAAAGAGTGGAGCAGTTTTCTAAGACACACCCTCAGGGAAACCAGATACTGAGTATTTCTTCCCTCTGGGACATGAGCCTGTTCTGGTCTGGGAAAACCTGATTTGGATAACCAAGGAAACCATGCCTAGACAACAGAAAATTACGTTCTACACTAAGAAAAACAAAGTTATGGCCCAGTCAAAGGAACAAAAGTACACTTCAACTGAGATACAGGAATTTAAACAACTAATGCTAAATCAATTCAAAAAGTTTAGAGAAGATATTGCAAAAGAGATAGAGGCTGTAAAGGAAGCACTGGACATGTATACGGCAGAAATCAAAAGTTCAAAAAAACTACCAGTAGAATCTATGGAAATGAAAGGCACAACACAAGAGATGAAAGACACAATGGAAACATACAACAGCAGATCTCAAGAGGCAGAAGAAAACACTCAGGAACTGGAGAACAAAACACCTGAAAGCCTACACGCAAAGGAGCAGATGGAGAAAAGAATGAAAAAATGTGAGCAACGTCTCCGGGAACTCAAGGATGAAACAAAGTACAATAATGTACGTATCATTGGTGTCCCAGAAGGAGAAGAGAAGGGAAAGGGGGTAGAAGCAATAATAGAGGAAATAATTAATGAAAATTTCCCATCTCTTATGAAAGACATAAAATTACAGATCCAAGAAGCACAGCATACTCCAAACAGAAGAGATATGAATAGGCCTACACCAAGACACTTAATAATCAGATTATCAAATGTCAAAGACAAAGAGAGAATCCTGAAAGCAGCAAGAATAAAGCAATCCATTACATACAAAGGAAGCTTAATAAGACTATGTGCGGATCTCTCAGCAGAAACCATGGAGGCAAGAAGGAAGTGGTGTGATATATTTAAGATACTGAAAGAGAAAAACTGCCAACCAAGAATCCTGTATCCAGCAAAGCTGTACTTCAAATATGAGGGAGAGCTCAAAATATTTTTGACAAACAGACAGTGAGAGACTTTGTGAAGAAGACACCTGTCCTACAGGAAATACTGAAGGGAGCACTACAGGGTGATAGAAAACAGGAGTGCGTGGTTTGGAACACAATTTTGGGAGATGGTAGCACAACAATGTAAGTACACTGAACAAAGGTAACTATGAATATGGTTGAGAGAGGAAGGTGGGGAGCATGTGAGACACCACAAGAAAGGAGGAAAGATAAAGATTGGGACTGTGTAACTTGGTGAAATCTAGAGTATTCAACAATTGTGATAAAATGTACAAATATGTTCTTTTACGAGGGAGAACAAGCAAGGTGTTAAAAATGGGGAGGCATTGGGGGAGGGATGTAATCAGCATAAACTAGAGACTATAACTAATAGAATTATTGTATTATGCTTCCTTTAATGTAACAAATGTGATATACCAAGGTGAATGCAGATAAGAGGGGGGGATAGGGGAGGCATATTAGACACTTGACATTGGTGGTATTGTCTGATTCTTTATTCTACTTTGATTTAAGGTTATTTTTTCTTTTGTTGCTTCCTAGCTGTCATTTTTTTTCCTCTTTCTTTTCCCTCTCTACCTTCTTTGACTCTCCCTCCTGCCTTGTGGAAGAAATGTAGATGCTCTTATATAGATAGTGGTGAAGGTGGTGAACACATAAATGTATGACCATGCAGAAAACCATCGATTATTTACTTGGGATGGAATGTATGGTGAGTGAACAAAACCATATTATAAAAAAATGTGTTGATGACAAAACCTCAAGGGCAATATACTGAGTGAAATAAGCCAGACACATAAGGACAATTATTGCAGGGTCTCACTGATAGGAACTTATTATAATATGTAAACTCATAGACATGAAATATAAGGTACCAAGATATAGGACAAGGCTTAAGAATGGGGAGTGGTTGCTTAGTATGAGCAGAATGTTCAATTAGGATGAACTTAAATGTTTGGAAATGAACAGGGGTGTTGGTAGCAAGATGTGAGAATAACTAACAGTGCCGAATGGTGTGTGAATGAGGTGGAAAGGGGAAGCTCAGAGTCACATATGTCACCAGAAGGAAAGCTGGAGGTCAAAAGATGGGAATGTGTAAAACTGAATCCTATGGTGGGCAATGTCCATGATCAACTGTAAAAATACTAGAAATCACTTCCATGAACCAGAACAAATGTATGACAATACAATTAGAAGTTAATAATAGAGGGGCATTATTACAAACTATATACTACAGTTAGTAGCATTTCAACATTTTTTCATAAACAGTAACAAATGTACTATATCAATACTATGAGTCAACAACTGAGGGGGGTTGGTTAGGGATAGGGGAGGATTAGAGTTCCCTTTTCTTTTTTTATTTTTTCATCTTTCACTTTATTTCTTGTCTGGAGCAATGAAAAGTTTCTAAAAATTGAACAAAAATTAAGTGTGATGGATGCACAGCTGTATGAGGGTACCCAGGGGCAAGTGATTGTACACTTTGGATCTTTGGATAATTGTGTGGTATCTGAACAATCTCAATAAAAATGAAAAAAAAAATATGTTGCAGTCAATCACATATCTCACCAGTTTGAGCAAGGCGACATTCTGTTTCCTCTAAACATACAAGACTAGCTCTACCTTTTGACACACTTAACAGTTCCAAGAATAATTGGATTTGTCTCATCAGCTAGTTAATGCTGCTAATTTGTTTTGTTTTATTGACTGGATCTTTCTTTGATTTCTAGTCTTCTATTATTTTTTTTTCTGGTATCATCTTATGTTTTTTACTGGAACTAAAATTCTTTCTCTGCAACTGGAAGAGTTGTTCTCTCTTAGTGCTCAAAGCCTTCTATTTCATATTCACAAAGTATTCATATTCACTATGCTTTTCTATTAATCAATCATTATATAATCTTCCACAGTTTTATTCCTTTTCTTTCAAATTTTACTCATAGTTGCAGGTCTCTTTGGTTCTGTTCTGCTCTGATTTAATCATTCAGTTTTAAATGTACATTAATATATGTGTTTTTTTACATTATACAAGAAAACATTAAAATATAACATGTTGTGAGGCCACATGTTTTTTACAGGTGGGTATGAGGATCATAGAGCTCTACCAAAGTAAACATCTCTGGAAAACTTGGCAATTGAGAGACTGTTTTTCATAACAGATATCCTATTTATATTTGTTTTTCTAATAATGGAATAACTTTCTTATTTCTCAGGAATCTTGCATGCTTAGACCACTCAAAATACATGGAGCAATGGTTTTCAACACTTCTGATGTTAGGTAGTGAAAATCAGTATTCCCTAAGAGATGGACAAACGACATTATCCCTGTTGTTTCTCAATTTTATAACCTGGAAATAATTTCCTGGCCATGGAACAGGGAGAGAAATGCATGCAGAAACCAGTGGTCTTTATGAATTGACAAAACATGGCTGGGAAAACGGGAAAGCCAAGGTGACTTGGATTCATAGGATTGAGTAATAAGGAGGACATAGCTGTACTGAAAGAGCTCTGAACATATATGGATGACCCCCTCCAAGCCTTCAGCAGAATGGTCATAAATGCATGTATGTGAAGAAACTGCCTGAGGCTAGGGAAAGACCTATCTTATAAGGACTCTAGAGAGAAAGAGATATAGAAAATATCAGGGTAGAAAGTTCCAGGAGTCAGTCCCTCCACTGAAATAATGATTAAATTGGGCAAAATGATCCAGCTCAATGTTTTTAACTCTGGAACCTTATTAGACACTTGCAGCAAACAGTGGAGTTCTTGATGATAGGAGAGACTGCTGAACTTTAGTAAGAGAGCATCAGGCATGAACCAGCTGCCATCCCCCATTCCTCAGCCTTGCTGACCCATATTTCTAGAGCAGTTGTTTGTTACTATGGTGAACAGTAAGGATCTTATCCTCCAACCTTTTGAGGTTGTGAAAATTGGTAGACCTGACTGTTTTCTTTGAGGCCAGCACAGATGTTTGTCTTTGTTTTGGCCCCCTTCAACTGACGGTACTTCCCCAGAGATGTCTATCAGAAGATTAGAAGAGTCATTCACATTTTTTAAGTCCAAATATGCAAGGAAATCTCTGTCAGATTGAACCACAGAGATAAAATAGCTGAAGTGTTGGTTACATCATGTAAGAAGGAATATGCACTGCAAAAATAGTTTGGAAAACACTATGTAATGGATGATTGCAGGCCTAAAACAACCAAAAAAGCCACCTTGGAGAGGGATAGAATCCAATTTCCAGATCACCATAATAAAATATTAAAAAGGCCCAGTTCTCAACAACAACACAAAATTTCAGGGCATATAAAGAGACAGCAAATATAACTCATTCACAAGGAAAAAAAAAGAAGCAGAGTTCTCTATCTCTGAGAAAGTCCAGTCATTAGAATGGCAAGCCAGAGATGTTAAATCAACTCTCTTAAATATGATCACTGAACTAAAGAAAAACATGGACAACGAAATAAGGAAAACCAGAAAAATGATGTATGAACAGAGAATATGAATAAAGAAATGGAAATTATAAAAAGAATAAAATATAAAATCTGAAGCTGAGAAGTAAAATAGCTATAAGAGTCTCCCCCTGAGTGCCTCTGTGTTGCTCAGATGTGGCCCTTTCTCTCTAACTAAGCCGTCTTGGCGGGTGAACTCACTGCCCTCCCCTCCATGTGGGACCTGAGTCCCAGGGGTGTAACTCTCCCTGGCAACGCAGGATATGACTCCTGGGGAAGAATCTGGACCTGGCATTGTGGGATTGAGAACATCTTCTTGACAAAAAGGGGGATGTGAAATGAAACAAAATAAAGCTTCGGTGGCTGAGGGATTTCAAATGGAGTCAAGAGGTCACTCTGGTGGATGTTCTTATGCACTACATACATAACACTTGTCAGGTTTTAATATATTGGAATAGCTAGAAGTAAATACCTGAAACTACCAAACTCCAAACCAGTAGCCTTGACTCTTGAAGACAACTGTACAGCATAGCTTACAAGGGGTGACAGTGTGACTGTGAAAACCCTGTGAATTGCACTCCCTTTATCAAGTGTATGGATGGATGACTAGAAAAATGGGGACAAAACCTAATTTAAAAACGGAGTGGGATGGGCAGATGATTTGGGTGTTCATTTTTTATTTTTATTTTTTATTCTGATTCTGATTATTTCTAGAGTAAGGAAATGTTCAAAAATAGATTGGGGTGATGAATGAACAACTATAGGATGGTACTGTGAAGAGTTGATTGTACACCATGGATGATTGTATGGTATGTGAATATATCTCAATAAAACTGAATTAAAAAATAAAAAATAAAAAAAAATAAAAGCATGGCTTTAGAGGAAAAAAGTAAAATAGCTGAAATAAGAAAAAATAATGTAACGGGTTCAATGCAGATTTGCACAGATAGAAGAGTAAGCAAACATCAAGATGAGTTAACTTAAAGTTAACCAGTCTGAGGATCAGAAAACAAAAATAAAGAGGAAAGAATAAAACTTGAGGGACCTGTGAGACACTATCAAATATACCAATATACACATCATGAGAGCCCCCAATTGAGGAGAGAAAAACATGCAAAATATATATATTTGAAGAAATAATGGCTACAGATTTCACAAATTTAACAAAAGACATGAATTTACATACCCAAGATGTTCAACATACTCTGAGTAGGATATCCACAGAAACAAATGGTAGTCATCTAGTCAAAATACAAAGAAAAAGAGAGAATTGCAAAGCTGCAGGAAAAAAATGACTCATCATATACACAAGGAAACTCAATAAGATTAACTGCTGACTTATCATCAGAAACCTTGTAGGCCAGAATACAAAGATATGACAAACATAAAAGGTTGAAAGAATAAAAAGCTCTCAACAAAGAATTCTATATTGGTCAAAACTATCCTTCATATAGGACGGAGAAATTAATCAAATCATAAATGTCTTAAGAAACAAAAGCTATAGAAGTTCATTATAAGAAGACCTTCCTTGCAAAGAAATGCTAAAGTGAATATTTCAGGGTGAAATGAAAAGACACTAGATAGTAATCTCAAACTATCTTGTTTAAAGAACACTTGTAAAGATAACTAAACAGGTAAATATGTAAGCCATTACTATTATACTTTTGATTTTATCTTCTCTTTGTAACTCTATGACTGAAAATGTAAGTGAATAAACAATAATTATAAATCTATGTTAATGGGCACATAATGTATAAAAATGTAATCTGGTTCAACAAAAATATGAAGGAGTAAGGGTAAAATGTATGGGAGCATGGTGTTTTTATGCTAAGGTAACTAAGTTGATATTATTCAAACTAGGTTGCTATCACTTTAAGATGTTAATTGTAATCCCCAAGAAAAACAATAAGAAAATTATTTACACATATACCAACAAGGAAAAAAGAAGAGAAAGATAATGGCACACTAAATAATATCAACTAAATCCCCCAAAAAGGCATTAATGGAGGATTTGAAACATCAAAACCTATAAGACATACAAAAAAAAGATAAATGCAGAAATAAATCCTCATTATCAGTAATTACCTTAAATATAAGTTGATTAAATTCTTCAATTAAAAAGCAAATATTGTTAGAAAGGATAATAAAACATGACTCATCTCTGCAAGATCCTTTAGACATAGGCATATCAAATGACAAATTAGGGAGAACATTTGCAATGTATGAGAGAAAATTAGACTTATTGGCTCTAATATTAGAAAAGTTTTACAAATAAGTAACAAGAAGATACACATCCAATGATGTGAAAATTGTATTAAATATAGGTCAAGCAATTGTAAATACTTTGGGCAATGTGCCAACTCTGCCATCAATTAATATACTGTAAGATGTAACCCCAAAAGGGGAAAAGTAGCAAGGTCTATGTTTTGCCATTATCAACAAGTGGTAATTCAATTCCAATAAACTCAAATTTTGTGATCAAAGTATTACTCATGTTAATGAATCAGTGGTATTTTCAGTAAAAGCAATGAACATATTTTCAATAACAGGAAAAAAAAGACATACATCCCATGGAAAAATAGTCAGAGGCAAAGATGGCAATTTCTCAATAAAAGGCATATGAAAGACCAGTATACGTATCAGAAATGTAATACATAAAATGCACATTAGAACAAGTCAGTAGCAAAGATCAAACTGACAAGGATAGAGAAAAAAAGACGTCTTGCCAAAAAATCAAAACTGGTTCTGACCAGTCTTCTGGATTAGCTACAAATTTAAAAAGTACAGAGATCAGAGGAGCAGGTAAAAACTATGGACAGGGATATAGTTAGCAAATCTGGACACAAAACTATGTACAAACTATTTGTTAAGCAATATATTGTAAGGTGGTATGGTAGCTTGGAGCTATATACCCCAGAAAAATGTGTTATTAAACTTGATCCATTCCTGTAAATTTGAACCCTTGTAAATATGAATTTGTGATGAGGCTACTTCAGTTAAGGTGTGGCCCAGTTCAGTTAGGTTGGGTCTTTACCCTATTACTGAAGGCCTTCTAGGGAAGGCCACAGAGAGAGAGAGAAAGCCAGAGCAAGCAGCCAGAAGCTGAATGTCAATGGAACTGAGAATCCAAGAGAGTGCACCATGGGCATTGCCATGTGACAGAACAGCCATGGATCAAGGACTGCTGGCAGGCAGCCCAAGAATGCAATAGTCTTCTGGGACCAAACTTGTCTTCATGACACCTTGATTTTGGGCTTCTCCTAGCCTCAAAACCAGGAGCCAAAAGGTTCCCATTGTTTAAGCCAACCTACTGCATTGTCTTTGTTTGCAACCAGGAAACTAAAACAGTGGGGGAAAGAGATGGAGGTGAAACCACTGGATCAAAAGAGACCTAAGAAAATATCAACCAGTCATAATGTGCAGACTTTGTTTGGATCCCAAAGTAACCAAATTGTAAAAACAAAAATACAAACAGACAAAAAACACAATCATTTATGAAATTTATGAAACATTTAAAATTTGATCACCCACTAGATATTTCATAATGTAAGGAATTACTATAAATTTTCTTTTAGGAGTGACAATTATATGTGGTTATGTTTTTTTTAATGTCTCCCTAGGAGAAACACACTGTAATAATATGTCTTTAGTTTGCTTCAAATGCAGAGGAAGGGGAAGTTTACAGGGAGTGGTTGGTCAGGAATGGACATGGGCTGAATGTCATTGCTGCTTGATGGTGGTTATAGGAGGGTCTTTGTACTGTTTGCTCTGTCTAGATTGGTGTGTGTTGTAAATGCTCCATAATAGAAAGTTAAAAATAAATGAAGGTAAAACACTTTTCCTACACATATACAAACTAAAAAGTAAACAAAAAAACAACTTCCAAATCTGAACTATAAAAAATCTTAATATATTTCCCACAAGCAGAAGAAAGATGCCACAAATAAATCTAGATCTAAAAATTAAAATAAAAATTCCAGAAATGGTGTGTGTGTGTGTGTGTGTGAGTGTGTGTGTATATACATATACATATATATATATATATATATATATATATATATATATATATATATCTCAGTAAATATAGAAGAGTCTGTTTTAAATCTCTGAAAGAAAGTTTTCTGCTTAAAGAAAAAAGAAAAAAAAAGATCAATTGGTGGGCTAATAAATATGTAAATATAAAATATATGACAACAATAGCACAAAAACTAGAAGGAGAGAAATGGCAATGCATTTTTAAGTTTCTTATATAATACAGGAGGTGATACAGTATTGCTTGAAGGTAAACATTGATTACTTAATGTAGTAGAATTAAATATGAGGCAACCATTAAAAATACAGAATTTTATTGCTAACACTAATCAAGATAAAACTAGAGTGGCTATATTACTATCAGAAAAAAATCAAATTGACAGGAAAACATATAACCAAGGATCAAGAGAACAATTTCATCATGTAAAATGGTTATTTTAACAAGATAACAGAACCATCTTAAATCTCTAGACACATATAACAGAGCTTCAAAACTCATGAAAGTGAAACTGAAAGATCTGCATGTGGAAAAAGACAAATCCAAAATCATAGGTGGAGATTTTAACACCTTACTCAATAATTGATAGAACAAATAGAGATAAATTCAATAAGAACACAGAAGACAAGAAGAGCTCTATCTAGGAGAGCGCAGCAAGCTGAAGATGTTTCACTTATCTTTAGCCTGAGAAATCACACATGATGTGACTTGTTTCATTCCATTTGTTAATTCAGTCCATGGTGAAGGAGAAGAGAATTACACTTCATCTTTTGATGGAATGAATGTCAAAGAATTTGTGGACATGTTTGGAAACCACTACAGTGATCAACCTCATTAGAAATTAGAAAAATACAAATTAATCCTTAATTAGGTACTACTGATCTTTCACCAAAATTGCTAAAATGAAACAGACAAGAAATAGTAATTGTTGGTATGGTGGTTAATTTTATGTGTCAGCTTGGCTAGTGTGCTGGTTTGAATGTATTATGTCCCCCAGAAAAAGCCATATTCTTTGATGCAATCTTGTGGGGCAGACATAATAGTGGGGATTAAGTTGGAATGTTTGCATGGAGATGTGCCCCACCCAACTGTAGATGATAACTGATGGGATATTTCCATGGAGGTGTGGCCCCACCCGTTCAGGGTGGACCTTGATCAGTGGAGCCATATAAACATGCTGACTCAGGGAGATGGAACTGAGTGCAGCTGTGAGTGACGTTTTGAAGAGGAGCAAGCTTGCTAGAGAGGAACGTCCTGGGAGAAAGCCATTTTTAAACCAGAACTTTGGAGCAGATGCCAGCCACATGCCTTCCCAGCTAACAGAGGTTTTCCGGATGCCATTGGCCATCCTCCAGTGAAGGTACCCGATTAGTGATGTGTTACCTTGGATACTTTGTGGCCTTAAGACTGTAACTGTGTAGCCAAATAAACCCCCTTTTTATAAAAGCCAATCCATCTCTGGTGTTATGCATTCTGCAGCATTAGCAAACTAAGACAGCTAGGTTATGGTGTCCAGTTGTTTGGTCAAACACTGGCCTATGTGTTACTGGGGTAGATATTTTGTAGATTGGGTTAGCATCTAAAATCAGCTGACTTTAAGTAGAGAAGATTACCGCCATTAATGTGGGTAGGCCTCAGCCAATCAGCTGGAGACATTAAATGCAAAGAACTCAGGATTCCAGGAAGAAGAAGAAATCCCACTTCACGACTCCTTTCTGAATTTCCAGCCTAAGGAATTCAGACAAGAACTTCAATATCACTCTTACCAGAATTTCAGCCTCCAGCCTACCTTACAGAATTCAGAACTGCCAGCTCCCACAATCGTGTGAACCAATTCAAATATAAATGCTTTATATATGTTTTTATCCTTATGTTATATATATTATGTAACTTATATCCTGTTGGATCAGTTTCTCTGGAGAATCCTGATACAGTTGGCAATGATGAGAAGTAATAAGAACCTTCATCGCCACTATTAAGAATTTAAATAGGCACAACACTTGAGAAACAAGTGGACATTACCTAGTAAGTTGTAGATATATATTCCCTATTATTTAGCAATGTAATCCTATATATATACTCAAGAGAAATGTGTGCATGAGTGTACCTGAAAATAGGTACAAGAATGTTTATAGTACTATTATTTGTATAGCCAAGAATTGGAAACAGCATGAATGGACATTTACAGAAATTGGATAAATAAGTTTTGTTGAATACTATTCCACCATGATAATGAACAGATGAGAGCTCTGTACAATATTGATGAATCTTACAAACACAATTTTGTGCAAAGAAGATACAAGAGAATACATTTAGGATTATATTTATATAAATTTCAAAACCAGAAAATAATAAGGTATATCATATAGAAATGTATGTGAAGATGATAAAATCTATTAAAAATGTAAAGAAATGATTACCATAAAAGTCAGGATTATAGTTTCCAGGTGAGGAGGTGGATGAGTAGAGCATAGGGTGTGAATAAAAGGGAAATACAGAGGTCTTCTGAGGTGTCAGCAGTGCTATATATATATATTTTTTATCCTGAGTGGTAGTTAAATGGTCACTCACTTTATAACTACTTAGTACACTGTAGATTTAGGTTTTATATATGTCTTTTTATGCTGCATTTTACAATAAAAATGTGAAACAAAACCATCAAAACAATAAAAATAAAAAAAGTTAGTGCTAAAATTTACTAGACTTATAAATAAAGATTTTTAAGAATTAAAAAAAAGAAAAGCTCTATCAACCAGTTTAACCTAATTGATATTTAGTGACAACTGCACCCAAAAAACAGACTATCTTAAATGTACATGGAACTTTTACCAAAATAAACTATGAGATGGACCATATAATAATTCAATAAATTATTCAAGTTATAAGAACTATATTCCCTTTCCATATTAATATTAAATTATAAATCAGTATTAGAAGTTTTCAGGGAAAAATCTGCTGGGGAGGTTATGGACCTGCTCAATGGCCATCTGTCATCACTGTGCTCCTTCTTTTCTATTGTGTGTAAATATTTCAATATGTTTCCATTCTTCATCCCAGAGAAGACATTAAGTATCCCAGAATGGCCTGATCACATGTTGAACCCTACACAAGGAAAAACAGCCTTAGCTTCTTGCCAGGATAGGAACTCTGCACAGAGGTTGCTTGATACATGCTTTCTGATAAGTAGCAGGATCCCTTCCCCATTGGGTGTAAAAATCTAAATTCAGGGCAGCACAGATTTGTCTCTTCTCTCTGATGCCAAGTGGGCATGTGCAGCTGCAATTCAAGGACCCTGACACAAGAAGCTGGCCTCTCCAGGAGCCCTGCAATGATGGGATCTTTTCTCCAACTCTTATGGACCCTTTGTGCTGTGTAAATAATAAAGAGGTCATTTGCTGAAAGCCTTTATTGGGCCTGAGCCTGTGTTCCTATGATACACCATGTAGCAACTCACTCCACAGATTTTGGCAGAATGAGCAGGATGCATGGGGAAGTGTGGAGTGCATTGATTTTTTTTCCCATTCTTTTTTGTGTTCCTTTTGTACAGGAGCAGCTTGGGCAATGCATAACTCATGGCTCTGTGGGCTAAACTTAGAGGTCATCCCTAACTGGGTAGAGGTGCTGACCAATGGCTGGGGGACCTAGGGTGTGCTGTCTCCATCCTCTGGGTGAAGGTGGTGATAAATGGAACTTCAAAAACCACCCCACAAATGCCAAGAATTTGAAAAGCTGGTTCTATGCTGAAATCAATGGAGTTGGAGAATCCACTACCCAGAATTGAATACACTCTCTTGACTCATGATCTTTTGTATCTGTTCTTGTTCTAGAACCAGACACTCCTGCACTCAACTCACCCATTCTGAACTTCAGGTTCGTGAGAGGCTGGTCATTATTCATGAGACTTTTAGAATTGAAGATTGGGACCTGGAGGTGAAAACAAAAGTATGAGGTTTTACAGAGAAGGAGATACTGGATGTGAAAGATAAATATGAACAAAAACATGGAAATGACCTCCTCCTGTGGCTCTCCTGACTTTGCCACTACCACCCTTATCAACCATGCTTACTGCAGGAGTTTCAAATGCTTTGTATACCATCCTACACTCCAAAAATCCTTTATCAGTTAGAGTTAGAGGGGAAGGAGGCAGGGGTTGGGGATGGAGCAGCTGACCATGTTGCCATGGGTGTCCATGACCATGAATATTTGACTGGATCCTTCAGAGAGCCAGGTGAGTATATCTCACTCCAAGTGATCTACCCTGAGATCCATCTAAGACTTAGGGTAACAAGAAATAAACTCTAGCCATGATGTTACAACTGGGTATCAGCATGTGGATATTCCTCTCCTGCTGGAGGGATTTAGCCCCTCACCAGTTGTACATTTTGTGGTGGACCAATGATGATTTTATTAGAAAGAGGCCTCTGGACTGGAGTAACAAGCTGGTTCTCCTCCTCACTCCAGGACTTACTCTGAATGAAATGATCAGGAAGGTTTAATGTACCCTCCCTGCTTGGTGCAAGGGCTCCTAATATTAGGATGATGGCCACTGAGGTAATTGACCAAGGAGCCAGATGACTGCATGGTAGGTACCCACCTACTAACACATAAAATATTGAGATGCACAAATGGGTCAGCAGCCACCCCTTCCTTAGGTCTCCCTCTCAACTAGCTATCTCCTTGTGGCAACTAGAGAAAATGGCCCTGAAGGGCAAGATAGACCAGATTTTCAAAGGAGAACTTTGGGAAAATAAAGTAAATTAGAAGGAGGATCAAGGGTTCAAAAAGGACAATCTGAGCCTGTACAACCCCTCCCTGCAATCCTCAGACATGGGCAGTAGAAGAGCAGGAAGTTCCTGAAGCTCTCCCACCTCCCCCTTCAGCCCAACCGAGGATCCCAGTCCCCTAGAAAGGCTGCTTTACCTAGACATGACTAAATTGAAAATGACCTAGGTAGGGACGGGACCAAGGACCCTGCCCACCCCCCAGGAATTGAAGGCCATATGCTCTAGTGTGTGTACAATTCAGGGGCAGTGAACAAACTTTTATGATGCTTAGGATATATGAGCTCCTAGGTCACTATCATTCCAGGAGACACAGAGGGGAGGGGGTAACAAATAACACTGGGAGGTTGGTTTCAGGCATTCCACACATGTATGTGGCTGGGAGGTGTTCTAGTTTGCTGGGCTGCTGAAAGCAGATACCATAAAATGTGTTGCCTATAACTGCAAGTTTATTAGCTCACAAGATTATAGGTTCAACCCTGAGAAAAATGTCCAAATCAAGGCCTCATCAAAAGATGCTTTCTCCCTGAAGACTGGCTGCTAGTGATCCTGGACTTCTCTGTCACATGGCAAGGTACATGGCAGTATCTGCTGGTCGGCCCCTTGTCTTCTGGGTTTTGTTGCTTTCAGCATCTTGCTTCCATGGTTTTCCCCTCAGTCCAAATTTCATTCCCTTATAAAGGACTCCAACAGGATTGAGATCCATGCTGAATGAGGTGGCTCACATCTTCAGTTAAAATCCTACTCATCAAAATATCCTACTTACAATCGATCCACACTGACAGGAGTGGATTAACATTAACAGCATGCTTTTCTAGGGTACATAAAGCTTCAAACCATCACAAGAGGTTACTACTACCCTGTGGATTGCTGTCTTTGGTCCCATGGATAATCTGTGATTGTGTTTTCCACCAGGAAATGTATTCTAAGGATTGACATCCTGCATTGCTGCACATCCCAGTGACAATTGCAGGGATATGCTCCACAAACACAGTGCATTCTGCCTTAACTAGTTGGGCAAATAACAGACCATGTGCCCAAGTGCTCCCATGTCCTTACCATGTTGTCCAACAGCAGCAGTATCACCTCCCTGTTTGAAAAAAAAAACATTACTTAGCTCATGAAAGACCTTCTATCTGAAAGTGCCCTCCATTCAAATATTTCTGCGCATAATAGCCAGGTGTGGCCAGTGAAAAAGGTAAGTGGAGGATGGTGGCTAAATACAGATGATTATCAGCATTTCAATGTATAAGTGCCACCTTTGGCACCCATGGTCCCAGACATTGTAATTTGAGTTAACTCCCCCTGCCCAAAGGACTCCAGTTGTTCCATTATGTGTGATCGCGTCATGTTGGTGGGCCAGAACAAGGAACCAACCACCTAGGGATTGCATGCATTGATAACAGAACTTTGACAATCTGGCTAGGCCATAAATCTTTACAAAATATAAGGCACAGCCCAGGAAGACACTTACTTAGGCAGTATATGGGCTGGAGCACAGCTCCAGATCCCTAACCCAGTACAGCACAAATTATTGTTCCTAAAATCACCTACCTCCAAAAATGAGGCCAAGCAGTTGATTGGGCTATTTGCATATTGGATCTAGCATATTCTTAATCTCACTATCCCCCTGGCATGCTTATATTGGGTGACATGAAAAGCAAGTATTTGCTACTGAGAAATAGAGAGGAACAGACCTGACAATGGGTGAAAGTGGCCCTTACAGGTGCCCTGCCTTTAAGACCTTAAGAGTCTAGATCTCTGTTTGAGCTACAGGTTTCTACCACCTGGACTCATGCCAACTGGTCCCTCTGACATAAGAAGGTAGCAATAGGAATTCATAGATCCCTGGATTTTTGGAATAAGTAGTACCAAGACACAGCCTAGTGCTACTCCCCTTTTGAGAAGCTAATTCTGGAGTGCTATTTGGTCTTGGTTGAAATGGAAAGGATCATCCAAAGCTCCCATGTCCTCCTCAGCGTCCTGGGTCCTTAGTAATCAGAACATTCACCCAAGTGCTGACCAACAAAAGCATATCATCAAATGGAAGTGTTACTTGCAGGACAGCTCTTCCCTGGGCCTTCAGGGATTGACACATTTGCTGGAGCAGGTGGCAGAGGTCCCCCTTAATAATGATCCTTTTAGAGTACCAGATGACTGCCTTTCCCTCCCTGCATTGGCATCTTGGAAATCACAATGCAGGAATGCCCCACCAGATGCTCAACATTGGTTCACTGATAGATTGGCCAAGCTGAAGCCAAATAGCTTCCACTGATCATTGGCCATTTCCCTTCCTTTGGGAAAACTATAAACCACCTCTAGCACTGGATAATGTGCTCAATGCACTAAACTGTGAGAAGTTCTCTTGGACCTGGAACTCTCAAATTCAAGCACTCCCATGTATGAGTTTACTGACTCATGGGCCTTCACCAATGACTTAGTAATCTGATCAGGTTCATGAAGGGATCACAATTGTAGAACTACAGTTTCCCTGATATGGGGAAGGGGCCTTTTGAAATGATTGTCAGCGTGGAGAAACACCATCAGTATTACCCTTGTCAATGTGAATGGTAAGGGCATATCACAATGAACATCTTTGGAATGAACTAGCTAATAAAGGTTGTACCAAGCTGCTTTTTGCCCTTGATGACACCAGAGATCCTACTAGGAGAGAAACAGATGATGAGCCATACCCAGAGGATGAAGACAATGACATTACTCTTGATGAGATCCATGAAATCGCTGAACTTTCCATGCTTGTCCCTGCTGCTGGGTGGATCCACCAAAACTAGACATGAGAATTCTGATGTCATGATATGGGCCCAGGAACACAGAGTATCTCCCAAATTAAAAGAAGCCCGATCTACCATTTACCAATATGACAGATGTCAATGACAAGCCAGAGACTGTAAAGGGCATTTATGGGTCATAATCAGAGCAGCTGCACTGGGCCACTCATGCCACTTGGACTAAAATTGCCCTTCCTGGAATCCTAAGGTTTGTCTTATGTCTTGGTTGTAGTAGACACCTACTCAGGCTATGGTCTTGACTTTCCAGTTCATCATGCAGTGCAGTATCTTGGAATATTGCCTCTGCCACACTTGACAGCACACAGATATCTCCTCTGATAAAGGATCCCACTTTGCCACATAGTCAACCCAGTGATGGACCCAGGTTTATGGAATTTTGTGGTCCTTCCTTGTCATCCACCACCCACACGTAGTCAGCATTCTGGAGGACTTTAATGGACACTTAAAAGATCTCAACATCTACACCCTGACAACTCTCTTACTTGATGGACTGGCTTCGTTACCCAGGACCTCTGGAAGATGAATTCAGCAGTTCCCTTGAAGCGAAAAAATCTTACCCCACTTCCTAGCAAAGGGAAGAGATAGGGTGAGGGAGGAAACAAGGCTTTGTGGTGTATCTGCCCTTAAACCAATGAAGATAATGATTTGCCCTGCAAGGTGGACCAAGGGCACACCAATAGGGCTGCTGCTTTTCAGCCGTACTGTCAGGGTATCAGTCCATTGTTTACCTCATTATACCCTCCACATGATTCCCACAAAGTAGGAGGTTAGGGCCACCAAGCAGGGAGGTGGGATGATGGAAGCAGTCCTAGAAATGCTTAATGCACATGAGGTTGCAATCCAGTGGGCTGGAATTGTGAGGCCTGACACAAGCATGTTGGAAGTTGATGGTCAATACCTACCCCTGTTTGGCCAGTAGTCCCCTTAGATACAATCATAGGATATCTTCAAGGAGTCCTGAAAACTCTCTTCTATTAGAAAAGGGTGGAAATTTGTTGGAAGATATGGTTAAGGCACTCAAATTAATGGAAAAGAGGTGAAGTTGTAGCTTAAGCAAGGGGCAGACTGAGTGGGTGGCCTTAGAGGGAAAAGTTGCAAATAAGCCAAGAAAAGTATCTCCCAGAGGAAGTGGTTGCATGATGCATGACTACTCTGTTAAGACTAGTTACTGCTCCTCTCTCCTTTTTTTGTATAGATTTGACTCCCACAGCAACCTTGAAAAAAACACCTTACTCCAACTGACTCAGGCCATGTGGTGGCAAGGGAACCTGACCCACTGGTGGATATGCCATCTGACCCCTCATTTCCTCTTCCCTCTTGCCAACTTTGGATTGATAGTCAAGGAGCTGTTTTTTTTTTGTTGTTTTTTGTTTTTTGTTTTTTTTATGTGTATTTTCCATCAGGAAGTCCTTCACTTACACCTTGTGTCAAAGATAATAGCACAGCCATTGACAATGCACTTTTCTTCTCCACATCCTGGACAACCTGTCAAAATGCAACAATCCCTGAAATAATGAAACTGGCAAATGGCTGAGTCAACTTCAACTTCCCAATTTATTATCTCAACAAAAACATGGTTTTCCTGGGGGAACCAAGATTCTGGACTCATCTTTTTTGGCAGATCATTACTGCCCTGGCAGACAGTAAGTGCCAAGGAACATATGATACATAATCTGTCAGTCACCTTAGCTGTCACTGCTGTGTTCAGATCATGAGCCCTTTGGGCTCAGCAAAAAGTCATTAGACTTTTTAGACAAAGCAGTGTTTGATAGTCATATTACCTTAACCTTCCTCCTAGCTCAAAAAGGAAGTTTATGTGTTATTGCATATATATATATATAAAACACATCTTGCTATATATTGGTAAATACTTATGGGAGGAGGTACAGGATTGATTACAATCTGATGGAAATGAAGGATAACTGTGGGAAGATGGCAGAGTAGGAAATTCAAGTAATCAGTCCTACCACCAGAACCAATATTAAACAGACAGTGTCTGTCTGAATCAATTATTTTCAAACTCAGGAGTACCACAGAACACTCTACAGCATCTAGGGAAGAGCAGGAGCAACAGACTTGTAAATTATGGTTGGTATCAATAAATTACACAGCAGTTACCATCACCCATCCCCAACTCCCACAGGAGGCAGATTGGGATCTGGCCACTGGAATAGCTTGCTAGTGACAAAAAGGGACACAGAATTCCAGTTTCCCAAGATCACTAGTCACTGCTTTTGATTAGCTACCTTGGAACACTGGGGGCCCAACTCTGAGAACATTCTTTCATCCTTACCCAGACAAAGGGGATGGAGGAGACTTAAAGATTGTATGCTTCCTCAGAGCTGCAGAGGAAAGTTGAAGGGATGCATTTGCTGGGCAGATGCTGAGTCAAGAAAGCACATCTTTGAGCAGTGTGCCAATCTGAAGCTATTACTGACCCAAAAGAGCCATGATCTTTTAATCCCATCACATGGGGGTGGGTGGGAACTTTGATTAAACTATTTCCATGGAACTGTGACTGCACCCATTGAGGGTGGGTCTTAATTAGATTGTTGGAGTCCTTAAGACAGTGGAGAGCCCACACAGATGCAGATGCTTGAAGACACTAGGAGATACAAACAGAAGGATATTTAAAGATGCAAAGCTAAGAGATGAAACACAGAGTTTGCCCCAGAGAAACTAAAAGAGGACTCCCAGATGCTTAGAGAGAAATGCCCCAGGAGAACCAAGCAGAGAGCTCAGAGAAGCTAAGAGAGACAGAAGTCCAGATATATTTTGGAGAAAGCCATTTTGAAACCAGAGTCTGGGAGAAAAGGACAAGCATATGCCAACCACTTGCCTTCCCAGATGACAGAGGTGTTCTGAATGCTATTGACCTTTCTTCAGTGGAAGATATCTTCTTGTTGATGCCTTAGTTTGGAAATTTTATGGCCTCAGAACTGTACATTTGTAACCTAATAAATCACCTTTATAAAAGCAAATCCATTTCTGTTATTTTGCATAATGGCAGCTTTAGCAAACTGGAACATATTTTGGTACTGAGAGGGGTGCTGCTAAGTTTGCAAATACCAAACATGTTGCAATGGCTCTTTAAATGGATAAGGGGAAGATTCTGGAAGAATTGTGAGGAGCTTGATAGAAAGGCCTAGATTGCTTTGAAGACTTTTGGTAGAAATATGGACTCTAAAGATACTTCTGATGGGGACTTAAAGAAAAACTGATGAATGTGTTATTGCCAACTGGAGAAAAGGTGATCCTTGTTTTAAAGTGTGTAAAATTTGGCAAAATTGAGTCCTGGTGTCAGATGCAAGGCAGAATTTGTAAGTGATCAGTTGGGATACTTAGCTGAAGAGATCTCCAAATTAAATGTGGAAAATGCAGCCTGGTTTCTCCTTGCAGCTTATAATAAAATGTGAGAGGAAAGAGATAAGCTGATAACTGAACTCTTGGGTACAAAGAATCCAGAAATTGATGGTCTGGAAAATGCTGTGCTTCCAGAAAGTGACACCCCAGAGGATAGTGCACCATGTGAAGATTTAACAAAACTTGGAACCAGCTAGCCATTTCAGTACAAAGCAAGGATTTGAGTAATTATAAATCACAGCAACTACTATTATATTGTATTTTTTGATATGTAACACCACTTCTTACTGCAGAGCTAAAAGGCATGTAAATGCATGAAATTTAATGACAGACCTATGTATTAGGAAATATGATGTGTAAAGATATAATTTGTAAAAGGACAAAAAAGGTGTGGTGATGGAGAGTTTCCCTATGTGTATATTGTTGAAATCAAGTTGTTATCAAATCAAATATGATTGTTATATATTTAGGGTGTTAAATTTTAACCCCATGATAACCACAAAGAAGTATATATAAAAAATATATCCAGATAGAAATGAGAATTTACTCAATATATTACAATACAAAAAAATAAAATATGAAAGTAGGAATCATCAGAAGGATTGAGGGACAAAAAATATTTTTTTGCAATATCAGTAGTGACTTTAAATATAAATGGATTAAGCACTCTAGTCAAAAGGAAGAGAAAGGAAGAATGGATTAAAAAAAAAAAAAACATGATCTAAGTATATGCTGTTTAGAAGAGACCCACCTTAAACTCAAACATATAAGTAGATGAAAAGTGAAAGGATGGAAAAAATATATACCATGTGAGTAGTAAACAAAAAAGAGCATGGTAGCTATACAAATATCAGATATATTTTCTTTAAATTGAAAACTGTTACAAGATAAAAAAAGACATTATTTACTATTAAAGGGTTTAATTCAACAAAACCTAACTCTCTCTCTCTCTCTCTATATATATATATATATATACTCTCTCTCTCTCTCTATATATATATATATATATATGCATATATATATTTTCAACAAGACATAACCATTTACATGTATATATATACACATATATATACATGACATAACCATTTACATATATACATATTTATAAATGCTTATGTCTTGTTGAATTGACCTTTTTAATAGTAAACAACTGTCTTTTTTTCTCTTGTAACAGTTTTTGTAACAGAAGAACCCCAAAATATAAGAAGAAAATACTGACAGATTTGAAAGAGATATAGACAGTTCTACATGAATGGGAGAACTTAATACACAATTTTAAAAATTGGACAGAACATGTAGACTGAAGATCAAAAAGGAAACAGAAGATTTGTATGATACTCAAAGGCAACTAGGCCTAACCATTATATATAGAACACTTCACCCAACAATATACATATTCTTCTTGAGTGCAAATGTATCTTTCACAGGGGAAGTTAGGAAATATCTTGAGGCAAATGAAAAGGGAAATACAACATACTGACATTTATGGGAAGCAGCAAAGGCAGTGATGAGAGGGAAATGAGGAAAGAAATACATCAAATCTGAGACCTTACATCAAAAATGGAAGAACTAGAAAAAGAAGAGCAAACTAAACCCAAAGTGAGCAGAAGGAAGGCAGTAATAAAGATTAGAGGGGAGACACATGAAATAAAAAAAAAAAAAAAAAAAAAAAAAAAAAAAAAAAAAAAAAAAACAATAGAGTGTGTGAACAAAATCAAAATGTGGTTCTTTGAAAAAAATCCATAAACATGACAAACTTTTAGCAACACTGACAAAGATGAAAAGATAGCAGACACAACTAAAACCAGAAAAGAAAAGGGGGCTTTACTAGTGACTCCACTGAAATAAAAAGGACTATAAGAGGAGGCTATGAACAACTCTATGCCACCAAATTAGATAACCTATATGAAATGGACAAAATTCCTGGAAAAATACAAACTACTTACACTGACTCAAGAAGAAATCAATCTCAGCATAGCAATAACTAGTGAAAAGATTGGACCAAGTAATCAAAAACCTGGCAAAAGTAAAAGCTCAAGACCAGATATCTTCAAAGGGCAATTTTACCAATCATTCCAAGAATTAACAATAATTTTGCTCAAACGCTTCTGAAAATTAAAGAAGAGTGTCATGGTTTGAAGCCTCATATAACTAAGAAAAACATGTTCATAAACCTATTCCATTCCTGTGGGTGTAAAATCATTGTAATCAGGATACTTTAGATGAGGCTACTCCCTCACTGATGATGGGACATAAGCCTATTACTGGAGCCCTTTATAAATGGAATGATGAGAGAGAGAGAGAGAGAGAGAGAGAGAGAGAGAGGAGGGAGAGGGAGAGAGAGGGAGGGAGAAGGAGAAGAAGAAGGAGGAGGAGGAGGAGGAGCAGAAGCTGAAATTCACAAAACCCAGAAGTGAAGGGGACCAACAGACACTGCCATGTGCTTTGCCATGTGATAAAGGAGCCAAGGATCGTTGGCAGCCAATCTTCATGAAGAAAGCACTGCCTTGATGATACCTTGACTTGGACGTCTTCTCAGCCACAAACTGTAAGTGAATAAATTCCCATTGTTTAAGCCAACCCATTCCACCCATTCCATGGTATCTGATCTGCTTTGAGAGAATTAGGAAACTTAAACAGTTTGGTACCAGGAGAGTAGGGTACTGCTATTGCAAATACCAAAAATGTGGAAACAACTTTGGAATTGGGTAATGGGTAGAAGCTGTAAGAGTTGTGGGCTGTTAGATTGAAAAGGCTTAGAGTGCTTTCAAGAGATCATTCATAGAAATATGGATGCTAAAGATACTTCTGATGAGGATTTAGACAGAATCATCAGATAGAGATGATGAATGTATTTTGGAAACTGGAAGAAAGAGAACTTGCTGCTGGCAAAGAACTTGGCAAAATTGAGTTCTGATGTCAGATGGAAGGCAGGATCTGAAAGCAATGAGCTTGGATATTCAGCTGAGATTTCAAAATTAAATGTGGAAAGTGAGGCCTGGTTTCCTCTTGCATTCTACAGTAAAAATGCAAGAGTAAAGTGGTAAGCTTAGAACTGAACTCCTGGTCTCAAAGAAACCAGAAATTGATAGTTTGGAAAATTCTGAGCTTCTAGAAAGTGACTCCCCATGTGAGGGTTCAGTGTTCCATGTGAGGGTTTAACTGAACATGAATCCAGTCAGCCATTTCAGTGCAAGTAAGAATTGAGGGTGTAGTTATCCAGGAAGGATCTGTGGAAAGTCTTACTGTATGATAGTTTGGACCCTGTGTATTTCATGCAAAATTGAGAAACTTTTGGTGAAATCTATATGAATGGAACAACTTCCAGGCTGTCTAAAAGGGACAGAAGGACAGATTTCAGGGAAGCCAACTTCAAGGGCAGAACAACGGAAGCTGAAGTCTGTACCAAAGACATCTTCTCAGGCCAAGAAAGCAAACCCACCCATGTTTATAGAAAACTTGAGTATTCCCCACCACTTGAAGATGGATGGCCAACCAACCCATTTTCCAGGAAGAGTGATGCTTCCCCAGTTTTCAGAAAGGGTGAATCATGATTCCTGGAGAGTTCAGAGAGTCTTCCCATCATGCCACTATACTTAGATGGTTATCCTGTTCCCAGGGGATTGCAGAGAGCCTGGCCATCATCCCAGTGCTTGAAAAGTGTGGAGACTTAATCCCAGAGTTTGGGGATTGCATGGGAAAGGGAGGGACTGTGCAAGTACTTGGAAAGGGTGCAGACACCACTGCCTCCATCATGTCTGAAGCACAAAATATCCTTCTATAGATGACTCTCAGGCCTTATCTAGTGGAATATACTCTGTAGGGTTTCAGAATTGTGCGGGACCCAAGATCTCTGTTTTCCTTCTAATTTATCTCTATAGGAATGGGAATGTTTATGCTATGCCTGTCCCTCCTTTATATGTTGGAAGCAGATAATTTGTTCTATAGGTTTCACAGGCCCATAAACTAATGGCAATTGTGCCCCAGGACAGACCACACCTACAAACAAATTTGATGAGACTTTGTACTTAGCATTGTTACTGAAATAACAAAGCTTTTGGGATGTGGTGATGTGATGAATGTTTTCTTATGTAGAAAGAACATGTTTCTGGGGGATCAAGAGGGTGGATTGTGGTGGTTTGTAGCTGTATGAGCCTCGGATAAACATGTTCTTAAATATAATCCATTCCAGTGGGTGTAAACACATTGCAAGTAGGATTTTTTAACGAGGTTACTTCAGTTAAGATGTGAATCACCTCAATGAGGATGGGACTTAATTATGTTACTGGAGCCCTTTATAAACAGAATGTTTAAAGAGGGGGGTGGGGCAGTCACAGAAGCAGGTACTGAAATCAACAGAACCCAGAAGATTAGGAAGATACCAGCAGATGCTGTCATGTGCCATGCCATGTGAGAGAGGAGCCCAAGAGCATCATCAGCTGGTCTTCAGGAAGAAAGCATTGCCTTGCTGATGTCTTGAGTTGGACATTTTCTCAGCCTCAGACTGCAAGCTAATAAGTTCCCATTGTTTAATCCAACCCATTTCATAGTATCTGCTTTAAGAAGCCTGGGAAACTAAAACAAGGAGGCAACACTCCCTAATTCATTCTATGAGGCCTACATCACCCTCATACTAAAGCCAGAGAAGGATACTATGAGGAAAAACAAAAATTACAGACCAATATATTTTATGAATGCAGGTGCAAAAATCCTCAACAAAATACTAGCAAATCCACCAGCACATTAAAAGAATTATACCATATGATCAAGTGGGATTTAACTAGTTATTCAAAGGTGGTTCAACATTAGAAAATCAATTAATACAATATACCACATTAAGATCATGAAAGAAAAAATCACCTCGATTGACACAGAAAAGCATTTGACAAAATCCTTCACCCCTTCTTGCTAAAATACTTAGAGAAATGCATATAGAAGAAAATTTCATCAAGATGATATGGGACATATATGAAAAACCCAAAGCCAACATTCTACTTGATGAAAAACTGAAAGAGATTTCCCTCTCAGCTAAGGAAAAGGGGAAGGTTCCCACTCTCACCATTACTATTCAATATTTTACTGGAAGGTCTAGATAGAATGCTTGGGCAAGTAAAAATCCATAGAAGATATCCAAATTAGAAAAGGTGAAGTAATTATTCCCACTTTGCTAATGATTTGTTCCTATGTATAGAAATCTTGAAAAATCTACAAGACAGACCCTAAAGCTAATAAATAAATTTGGCAGGGTACAAATCAATGCCCAAATAACAGTAGTATTTCTATATACTAGTTATAAACAATAAGAAGAAAAATAAAGAAGAATATTTACATTCAGATTAGCAAATAAAAGAATCAAATATCTAAGAATAAACATAATCAAGTTTGTAAATGATTTAGACATAAAAAACTGCAATACAATGCTGAAAGGAAAAAAAGAACCAAGTAAATGAAGGACAGTCTGTGTACATTGATTGAAAGACTAAATATTTTTAAGATGTCAACTCTGTTCAACAATTTACACAATCAATGCAATCCCAACCAAAATTCCAATAGCAGTCTTTGAAAAAAATGGAAAAGCCAATTATCAAATTTGTATGGGGGATAAGTAGCCTTAAATAGTCAAATCCATCATACAAAGGAAGAATGAAGTTGATGGACTCATATTTTCCAATCTTAAAACCCATTACAAAGTCACAGTAATCAAAACATCATGGTACTGTGTATTAGTTAGGGTTCTCTATGGAAACAGAATCAATGAGAGGTGTCTCTGACTACAAAATTTGTAAAAGTGACTCATGCAACTGTGGGTATGTATGAGTCCAAATTCTGTAGAGCAGTCAGCAAACTGTCAATTCCAAGGAAGATATCTGATGAACTCCTCAGGAAATGAACTGGCAACTTCAACAAACTCCTCAGGAAATGAACTGGGATCTTCAACGAATGTGTTCAATGAACTCCTCAGGAAACGAACCAGCAAATTCAATGAACTCCTCAGGAAATGCTTCACTCGGCATCCAAAGAAGAAGTGAAGGTCCTCTAACTGCCTTGCTTATAAGTCTTCAACTGATTAATTGGATTAAATCCAGCCAATTGCATTCCCTCATTCTGGAAGACACATCCTTTGGTGAGTCATAAGTCACGGCTGCAGCCAATTGACTGATGATTTAATAAACCAGCTTGTTGGTTTATTAACCAGCCACAAATGTCCTCACAGCAATTGTTAGGCCAGTGTTTGCTTGACCAGACAGCTGGGTACTATCACCGGGCCAAGTTGACACATGAACCTAACCATCACAGCCCCTTTTCCCTTCTCTTCTCCTTCTGGGATTCCCACAACATGTATGTTCATGTGCTTTATGTTGCCACTCAGGTCCTTAAGACACTGCTCATATTTTTCCATTTTTTTCACCATCTGTTCTTTTGTGTGTATGGATTCAAATGTCTTGTCTTCCAGTTCACTGATTCTTACTTCTGCCTGTTGAAATCTACTTTTGTATCTCTCTATTATGTTTTTCATCTCCTCCATTGTGCCCTTCATTCTCATAAGTTCTGCCATTTGTTTTGTCAAGTTTACAAATTCTTCATGGTCATCCAGTGTCTTCTTTATATCCATTATCTCATTTACTATATTTTCCCTCAGCTCATTGAATTGATTTATGAGATTTGTTTGAACAACTTTAATTAGTTCTTCCCTCAGTTCATTGAATTGATTTAGTATTAGTGGTCTCAACTCACATATCTCAGTTGAAGTCTTAGTTTGTTCCTTTGGCTGGTCCATATTCTCATGTTTCCTAGTATAGCTCATTATCTTAAGTTGTCTGGGCATCTGATTTTCTTGATTAGCTTATTCTTTTACCTAGGGTTTTCTTGTTGTTTGGCTTGTTCTCTAACCTTTGTTGTTTGGTTTAACTTATTTTAGACCTCTAACTTTGGATCTATTTTGTTGATCAGAAATTTTCACCTCTTTTCTTGCCCTGTCTCTATGTAGCCTTTTTATGAGAGGGTCTCCTCAGATACCATTGACTGCAGTTCAGTTTTCCCTGTCTAGAGAGGTCCAGGTCTTATGAGGAGGATATGGATTTTCCCTGAGAATAAGCCCCCCTATGGGGCCTCTAGACTCAGTGCTTTTCCTATGCTGCCAGCCCACAGTTCTCCCACCAGTGTAAGGAGGTGCGGTGCCTTTAATTCTCTGCAGACTCTGAGCCTTTTGGGTGTGTGGCTGACTGAAGCTAGAATCTGAATTCTAGCCCCTGTGGTCTGAGTTTGCAGAAGGAGGGCTGCCAAGTGAGCTGGACCTCCTTCTACTCTCCCAATCCTTGGAACTCCAGTTGTCTCCCATGGGCACTATTCCCTTCTCTCCTCTCCTCTTTGGGGCAAATCACACTTAATTCCTTGGTCAACCTGAGTTGTCAATTAAAGACTGGGGTGGAGACTTTCTTCAGAAGTGAATCTGAAATTCAAAGAAGTTCTGGGTACTGTCTCCCCCCAAGACTAGCCTAGACCTTCAGCTTGGGCTGTCAGAAAATAACCACGTTACTTTTAAATTAAAAAAGAAAAGGAAAAAAAAAAAGAAGTCCCTTTTTAAAGTCTTTCCCCAGCCTGGAAGTTTTGTCAGTAACAGAATAGAGTATTTAATGATGGGCTTTTGACTATTATCTGGATAATTAATCTCCCCTTTGCCAGAGGGCTATTGAAGTGTAAAAAGATAAAGAGTCAGTGAGAAAGGAGAAGGACAAAATGTAGGGGAAAAAAAGCATTTTTAGAGCCAGGAATGGGTGCCCACTTTTATGTGCCCCCTTCTCAAAGCCCAGCCCTTATTTAGCACCCCCAGCTCCAAAAATTAATTAATTAATTTGTTGATTAATTCTGCAGTTGGAGCTGGTTTGAGCCCCCCTTCTTGCTCCCTGAAGACTTTCATTTCTTTAAGTGATCCAGCTGCAAGGCAGGCCCTGAGGTCTGGGTGGGGAGGGGCACAGACCCTGTTCAAGGGGGACTTACAAAGTGTGCTGTGATCTCAGCTTTTCTACCAGTTTCAAACTTGTGTATGATGTGTGTCTGGTCACTGGAGACCCCAAAAACACTGTTTCATACAATTCCTGGATAATTACCTACTCCCTAGAAGAGAGACTAAATTCCACACCTCACCACTGTCATCTTGTCCTGCCTCCAAAATCAGTTTATAAAAAGCAGATATAAGGCTATTGAGGTGATCTATTTCTTTTTGATTGATTTTTGTAGTTTGTATCTCTCAAAGAGTTTTCCTTTTTATCCAATTTATAAAATTAGTGGCCTAAAGCAGTTCACAGTATTTCTAAAACTTTCCTTTTAATCTGTACAATTAGAATAGACATGACCTTTCTTGTTTCTGAGGCTCATAAATTATGTATTCAAACCTTTACTCCTGACTAATTTGAATAGAGATTTATGAGTATTATTGATCAAGTTGAAAATTCCAACTTTGATTCATTGATATTCTTTATTATTTTCTTTTTTATTTCATAGTTTTAACTTCTAATACTATTTCCTTTATTATCCTTACTTTGGACTTAATCTCATATGGCCTTCATTGTTTCTTCAGGAAGAAGTTCAATTGATAGGAATCCTTTAAAAATTTATAGCAATATGTAATGCTATAAATTTCCCTCTAAGAGTTTTTAGCTGCACATTGCATATTTATTTCATACATTGTATTTTCATTCTGATTTAGTTCAAAATACTTCCTAATATATATTTTCATGTGTGTTGTGAATGGTATGCAATTTAGGGTATTTTGGATTTTGTAGATATTAATCCCTTATCATGTATGTGGTTTCCAAATATTTTCTCCCATTGTGTTGGTTGTCAGTTGACTTTCATGATAAACTCCTTGAGGCTCAAAAGTTTTCTTTTAATTTTGATGAGGTCCTGTTCTGGTTTTCTAATGCTTCCATTATGCAAAATACCGGAAATGGATTGGCTTTCATAAAGAGTGTTTATTTGGTTACAAATTTGCAGTCCTAAGCCAATAAAGGTGTCCAAACTAAGGCATCAACAACAGGATACCTTCAGTGAAGAGCAGTCAATGTTGTCTGGAACACCTCTGTTAGCTTGGAAGGCATGTGTGGGGCATCTGCTGGTCCTTTGCTCCTGGGCTGTGCTTCAAATTGGCTTTTCCAAAATGTCTCTGGGCTTCTGTATGAATCTCCAAACATCTCCAAGCATCAGTCTCAGCAAGCATCTGGGCCTTTGTTGGCTCTTTTTTTTTGAAAGGATACCAGTAAACTAATCAAGACCCATGCTGAATGGGTGAGGCCACACCTCTATTGAAATAATCTAATCAAAAGTATCACCTACAGTTGGGTGAGTCACATCTCTATGGAAACAACCCTAATTCAAATATCCCACAAGATTGAATTAAAACTTGGCTGTTGTGGGGTGGGGGGCAAAATATATCCAAACTGGTACAGGTCCCATTTGCTATGTTTTTTTTTTTCTTGATCCATTTTGATTGATTTTTGTATATGATGTGAAATAAGGGTCCACCTTCATTCTTTTGTACATGAAAATCAAGTTTTCTAAACATGATTTGTTGAAGATACTATTCATTCCAAATTGAGTAGCCTTTGTTCCCTTGTCAGAAATCAGTTTGCCATAAATGTGAGAGTAGATTTCTGAGCTTTCAATTCAATTCCTTTGTTCTATGTGTCTGTCCTTGTGCCAGTATGCCTTAGGACTGATCATGCCTATAATTGATTTTGATGGAATCTTGTACTTACCATTGTTACTGAAATGAGAAAAAGTTTTGTGATATTGTGATAGAATCTATTTTGTATTTGGAAAGAATATGTTTTTCTGGGGTCCATGGGGTGGAATGTGCCAGTTTGAATGTATTATGTCTCCCAGAGAAAGCCATATTCTTTGATGCAGTCTTGTGGGGCAGATGTTTTGGTGCTGATTAGATTTGCATGGAAATGTGCCCCACCCAACAGTAGGTGATAACTCTGATGAGATAGTTGCATGGAGGCATGGCCCCACCCATTCAGGGTGGGTCTTGATCAGTGGAGACATATAAATGAGTTGACAGGCAGAGGGAACACAGTGCAGCTGTGAGTGATGTTTTGAAGAGGAGCTACAGCCAAAAGGGACACTTTGAAGAAAGCACAGGAGCTGCAGATGAGAGACAGTTTGAAAATGGCCATTGAAAGCAAACTCTTGCTCCAGAGAAGCTGAGAGAGGACAAATACCCCAAGTGCAACTAAGAGTGACATATTTGAGGAACTGCAGCATAGAGAGGAACATCCTGGGAGCAAGCCATTTTGAAACCAGAACTTTGGAGCAGATGCCAGCCATGTGCCTTCCCAGCTAGCAGAGGTTTTCCAGACACCATTGGCCATCCTCCACTGAAGGTACCCAATTGCTGATGTGTTACCTTGGACACTTTGTGGCCTTAAGACTGTAAGTGTGTAACCAAATAAACCCCCTTTTATAAAAGCTAATCCATCTCTGGTGTTTTGCATTCTGGTAGCATTAGCAAACTAGAACCGGGGCAGAAAGAATAAGAGAAGAAATATTCACTGAAAATTTCCCAACTATTGTTAAAGACAGAAAATTACAGATTCAAGAAGTACAGTGTACCCCAAATAGAATAGACCCCAATAGATCTACTACAAGACACTTGCTGAACAGATTGTCCAATGTCAAAGACAGAGAATTCTGAAAGCAGCAAGAGAAAAGCAATCACATACAAGGGAAGCTTGATAAGACTATGTACAGATTTCTCTGCAGAAGTCATGGAGGCAAGAAGACAGTGGCATGATTTATTTAAGATACTGAAAGAGAACAGTCAACCAAGAATTCTATATCTGGCAAAACTGTCCTTTAAAAAAGAGGGAGAGATTAAAATATTTTCAAACAAAAAGACACTGAGAGAGCTTATGAAAAAGCACTACAAGAAATACTAAAGGGAGTGCTACAGACTGACAGGAAAAGACAGGAGAGAGAGGGTTGGAGAAGACTGTAGAAATGAAGATTATGAGGAAGAGTAAAAAGAGAGAGAGGGAAAAATAAGATATGACAAATAAAATCCACAAGACAAAACGGTGGAACAAAGTACTGCCCTTGCAGTGTTAACACTAAATGTTAATGGATTAAGGTCCCCAATTAAAAGACACAGACTGGCATAATGGATTAAAACACAGGACCCATCTATATCTGTCTACAAGAAACTCACTTTAGACATAAGGAAAAAAATAGGCTGAAAGTGAAATGTTGGAAAAAGATACTTCAAATAAACAACAACCAGAAAAAGCATAAGTTGGTATATTAATATCAGACAAATTAGACTTCAAAAGCAAAACAATTAAAAGAGGCAAAGGAGGACACTGTATATTAATAAAAGGGTTAAATCATCAAGAAAACATAACAATAATAAATATTTATGTGCCAAGACAGGTTGCCCCAAAATTCATGAAGTAAAAACACTGAGAACGCTGAAAGGAGAAGTAGATACATCTACAATAATAGTTGGAGACTTCAGTACACCACTGTCATCAATGGATAGAACATCTAGACAGAGGATCAATAAAGAAACAGAAATGTTGGACTGTATGAAAAATGAACTAGAGTAACACATATTTATAGAACACTACACCCTACAAGAGCAAGATACACATTTTTCTCAAGTGCTCATGGAACATTCTCTAGGATAGACCACATGCTGGGTCACAAAGCAAGTCTCAACAAATTTAAAAATATTGATATTATAAAAAACACGTTCTTGGACCATATGGAATGAAGTTAGAAATAAATAACAGATAGAAAGTTGTAAAATTCACAAATATATGTAAGCTAAAAAACACCCTCTTAGAAAACCAGTGAGTAAAGGAAGAAATTATAAGAGAAATTAGTAAATGCCTCGAGGCAAATGACAATGAAAACACAACATATCAAAACTTATGGGATACAATAAAGGTGTTGCTGAGAGGGAAATTTATTGTCCTAAACACCTATATTAACAGAGAAGAGAGAGCAAAAATTAAGAAATTAACTGGTCACCTGGAGGAATTAGAGAAAGAATAGCAAATTAACCCCAAAGCAGATAGAAGGAAAGAAATAACAAAGAAAAAAATGAAATTGAGAACAGGAAAACAATACAGAGAATCAACAAAACCAGAAGGTGGTTCTTTGAGAAAATCAACAAAATTGATGGACCCCTAGTTAGGCTAACATAAAACAAAAAGAGAGCAGATGCAAATAAATGCAATCAGAAATGGGAAAGGAAACATAACTACTGAACCTGCAGAAATGAAGGAGATAATGAGAAGAAACTATGAGCAATGATATGCTAATAAGCTAGACAACTTAGATGAAATGGGCAACTTCCTAGAAAAGAATAAACAACCAACATAGACTTGAGAAGAAATAGACAACCTCAACAAACCAGTTGCAAGTAAAGAGATTGAGTGAGTGATCAAAAAGCTCCCAAGAAAGAAAAGCCCAGGACCAGACGGTTTCACATGTGAATTCTACCAAGCACTCAAGAAAGATTTAGTACCAATCCTGCTCAAACTCTTCAAAAAAATTGGAGAGGAGAGAAAGCTACCTAACTCATTCTATGAAGTTAACATCACCCTAATACCAAAATCAGACAAAGATACTCCAAAAAAAAAAAAAAAAAAAAGAAAAGAAACTTATAGACCAATCTCTTTAATGGAAATAGAAGCAAAAATCCTCAACAAAATATTACATATCAAACCCAGCAAAACATTAAAAGAATTATGCACCACAACCAGGTGGGATTTATTCCAGACATGCAAGGCTGGTTCAACACAAGAAAATCAATTAATGCAATACATCACATTAATAAATCAAAGTGGAAGAAAAACATGATAAGATCAATGGAGAAAAGGCATTTGACAAAATCCTATATCCTTTCTTGATGAAAACACTTCAAAGGACAGAAATAGAAGGGAACATTCTCAATATGGTAAAGGCAATATATGAAAAACCCTCAGCTAACATCATACTCAATGGAGAAAGACTGAAAGCTTTCCCTCTATGATCAGGAACAAGACAGGGATGCTCATTGTCACCACTGCTGTTCAACATTGTGCTGGAAATTCTAGCTAGAGCAATTAGGCCAAAAAAAAAAAAAAGAAAAGAAAAAAGAAAGAAAGAAAGAGCATCCAAATTGGAGAGAAACAAGTAAGATTTTCACTCTTTATTGATGACATGATTCTATATGTAGGAAATCCAGAAAAATCTACAGTAAAGCTATTAGAACTAGTCAATCAATACAGCAAAGTGGCAGGCTACAAGATCACATGCAAAAATTTGTAGTGTTCCTATACACAAGCAATGTGCAACAAGAGGAGGAAATCAAGAAAATATTCCATTTACAGTAGGAACCAAAAGAATCAAGTTTTTAAGAGTAAACTTAACCAAGGCCACAAAAAATCATCTACACAGAAAATTATAAGAAACTGCTAAAAGACATTGAACAGGACTTAAAAAATTGGAAGAACATACAATGTTCATGGATTGGAAGACTAAATATAGGTAAGTTGGCAATTTTCCTGAACTTATTTATAGATTCAATAAAATACCAATTAAAATCCCAATAACTTCCTTTTCAGAAATAGAAAAACAAAAAGCCAAATTTATTTGAAAGGGCAAGCTGCCCTGAATAGCAAAAAATATTTTGAGAAAGAGGAAAAAAGTGGGAAGTCTCACACTACCTGACTTTGAAACATATTACAAAGCTGCAGTGGTCAAAACAGCATGGTACTGGCACAAGGATAGATATATCAACCAATGGGATCAAATTGAGTCAGAAATAGACCTTCACATCTATGGACGATTGATCTTTATAAGGCAGTCAAGCCAAAGCAACTTTTCTAGAGCAGCTTCTTCAATAAATGGTGTTTGGCGAACTGGATATCCATTTTGAAAAGAATGAAAGAGGAACTCCTGTCTCACAAATTATACAAAAATTAACTTGAAATACATTATACAAAAATTAACTTGAAATGGATCAAAGACCTAAATGTTAGCACTAAGACCATAAAACTCTTAGAAGAAAATGTAGGGCAATATCTTAAACATCTTTTGATAGGAGGTTGCCTCCTAGACCTCACACCCAAGGCATGAGTGACAAAGAACAAATAGACAAATGGGATCTCTCCAAAATTAAACACTTTTGAATATCAAAGGACTTTTTCAGAAAAGTAACAAAGGCAGCCTACACAATGGGAGGTGATATTTGGAAACCACATGTAAGATAAGGGCTTAATATCTCAAATATATAAAGGGATTTGACAACTCTACAACAGAAAGTCAAACAATTCAGTTAAAACATGGGCAAAAGACATGGACAGACACTTTTCTGAAGAGAAAATACAAATGGCTCAAAAACATATGAAAAAATGCCCAACTTCATTAGCTATTAGGGAAATGCAAATCTAAACCACAATGAGATATCATCTCATACCTACCAGAATGGCCATTATCCAAAAAACAGAAAATTACAATTGCTGGAGAGGATGTGGAGAAAGAGGCATAATTCTTCATTGTTTTCAGAAATGTAGCAAGGTGCGACAACTCTGGAAGACAGTGTGAAGATTCCTCAGGAAGCTCAGCATAGATTTGCCATATGACCCAACTATTCCACTACTGGGTATATACTCAGAGGAACTGAAAGTTAAGACATGAACAAACATTTGCAAACCAATATTTGCTGTGGCACTATTCATGATTGCCAAGAGGTGGAAAGATCCCAAATGTCCATCAACAGGTAAGTGGATAAAGAAAATGTGGTAAATACACATGATGGCATATTATGCAGCTGTAAGACAGAACAAAGACATGGAACATAAAATAACATGGATGAACCTTGAGGACATTGGAGCTAACATTAATGAGCAAACTCTGAGAGTTAAAAGCTGACAACATAGGCTATCAGAAGATACAGGGTAGAGACTGGGCATTTGATGCTGACAGACTGCAGAATGTTCTGCAGGATTGATTGTATAGATCCAGAAATAGCATAATAGTGATTGTAGCACAGTATTGTACATACACTGAACAAAGATGTCTGTGAGTAAACCTGAAAGAGTTGGGTTAAGGGAATATAGCATGCAACAGAATACTAAGCAACTATGAAAAGGAGTCAAGCTGTGAGAGACCCAATGAGGTGAATGGATCTGTAGACAGCATTTTGAGTGAAGCATGCCAGAAAAAAAATGCAAACACTATAATGCCTCACCAATATGGAATAACTATAATGTGTTAACTCAGAATTGAATCTTCAAGCACAGCCTATCAGGGGAATGATTATTGTAATGGTCCCCAGATTGTAAGCTCTTACAGCAGTCAAATCTACTCCTGAATTTTAATGGCTATCTTCAAACTAGGAGATGCTGATCCCTTTGTATATAACCTGATTGGTCTCTGGAATATTGTGTATCTGTGTGATACCTGAAACCCAGAGCTAGAGCTCAGCAGATATGAATGTCCATATTACCATTTACAGCAACTGTTAAAAAAAAAAAGCTGAAAAAGAGCCCAGACTTTAATTACTGATATGAATGAAGAAGATCTGGCTAAGACTAGGGCACATTGGGCCAAAGGGAAAAGGTCAAAACTGACCATGTTTTAAAACTTCAACTTGCACATGAGATCAAGGGAATAGATTTTTATTTGGTGCAGGATTTGTATTTTCTAAACAATATAACTTCTACAGTCAGGTTGTTCAAACACCACAATTACATTGAACTTTGAATAGGAAGTGAGATATGGTAGGTTTGTATAGGTTACAGTGGAATAGTGACACATCTCAAAGTAATTTGGGCAGAGAATGAAAATATATATGCAGGGGCCCCTGAGGAGCTGGGGGGAAATGCAGAAGTTTTGGACTTCCTAGCCTAGATTGTTGCTGATGTTCTCACAAACATTGAGGACTGATGGCTTGGTATGCTGACCTCTCTATCTTGGAACTTGCCCTTGTGAAGCTCATTACTGCAAAGGAGAGGCTAAGCCTAAGAATCTCCCCCTGAGTGCCTCTTAGTTGCTCAGATGTGGTCCTCTCTCTTTAGCTAAGCCAACTTGGTAGGTGATCTCACTGCCCCTCCCCCTACATGGGACCTGACTCCCAGGGAAGTAAATCTCCCTGGCAATGCAGGATATGACTCCCAAGGATGAATCTGGACCTGGCATCATGGGATTGAGAACATCTTCTTGACCAAAAGGGGGCTGCAAAATGAAATGAAATAAAGTTTCAGTGGCTAAGAGATTTCAAATGAATTTGAGAGTTCACTCTGGTGGACATTCTTATGCACCATATAGATAACACTTTTTTAGGTTTTAATGTATTGGAATAGCCAGGAATAAATACCTCAAACTACCAAACTCGAACCCAGTAGCCTTGACTCTTGAAGATGATTGTTAAAAAATGTAGCTTACAAGGGGTGACAGTGTGATTATGAAAAGCTTATGGCTCATATTCCCTTTATCCAGAGTATAGTTGCATGAGTAGAAAAAATGGGGACAAAAACTAAATGAAAAATAGGTTGGGATGAGGGGATGATTTGGGCATTCCTTTTTACTTTTATTTCTTATTCTGATTCTGATTCTTTCTGGTGTAAGGAAAATGTTCAAAGATAGATTGGGGTGATGAATGCACAGCTATATGATGGTACTATGAACAGTTGATTGTACACAGTGGATGATTGCACAGTATGTGAATATATCTCAATAAAACTGAATTTAATTTAAAAAAACTGATTTTGTAGTTAAGAAGTGTTCTACCACTACAGTAAAACACTAGGCTTAGATGGATTCACTTGAGTATTCTCCAAAACATTAAGAAAACATCATTTCTTTTTCTGCACATACCTTTCCCCAAAAGAATCTGGACAGTAAAGATAAGTTTTGATCATAATCTCATGTCAGATTCCTCCCAAAGGTAGTTCATTGTTGTAGTTAGAATAGACCTACTCATTTACTACATTTGGAGATAATTTTAACAAGTTTCATATGGTCAAATAATAAGTCAATGATTATCATAAAGCTGAGAGTAATAGTCATGCAAATAAAGAAAAAATTTGAACTACTAAACTATGGTCATATTACCATTTCAGTAATGGAGAACAGGTTTTTGTTAAACTACCTTTGTAGTTTACCTTTGTAGTCATCCACAGAACACAAGAGGTTGAAAAATGGTGATAGTTCCATAGAGGTAAAATATTCTCACCCATAAATGAACACACTTGATGGAAATAAATAATTTTATCCTTGAAAGAGGCAGAGTCTAGACATATGGACAAATTGGAAAGAGATTTACAATTTGTTAGTCATTCCTATTATGTGGAGATCAGCCCCTTAGAGATGGACCCTCATCTTGAGTGTGGAAAAGCATTGGAAAGAGAGGGACTGAGCATTCATTCCTCTTCCCAGGCCACAAACTCTAAAGCTGTGCCCTTTGAAAGAAGCATAGCTGTGCATCCTCCTGCCTCTTAAGGTCCACTGATGACCTCTGAAATTGCCAGGGTTGCATGAAATAGAGCCCCTGTGTAAAAGGAATGGTAGTTGAATGCAAGAAACTCACACAGTAGCTAAGGAATAATATGGAATCAATACCACAACTTGTGACTGAAAGTTACAAAATTAAAAAAAATATATATTAGACAAAAGAGAATTAGACAGTAAGTCAAAATATCACTACATAAGATCTTCAGGTTTATAATTAAGTACATTATATTTCCCTTAATAATTGCTCATGGAAAAGCTTTATAAAAAGATTTGTTATAGAAAAATATTCAAAGAGGTGCAACTATTTGATTTCTGGCAAAGGTTTGACAAAAAAAAACTTCACTTAACCAGAACAACCTTAAAATGAGTGTATACCATAACAAATGCAAGGAATCTGATTCAAATGAACATCTCAGGTGGGACATTTCTGTTAGGGCAGAGGCATTCAAGAATCCACACAATGTAGCGAGTCATGGTTTAAGCAGAGAGTTTAAGGTTTATTAGAGGAAGAAAGCAGGTGGCAGCCATCAGAAAAGAAAAAGAAAGAAAACGGCTCCAGCCCTCTGAGAGCAGCATTTTTTAAAGGAAAAACCCATGTTGGGTGTTAGAGGGGAAGGGTCCTGCTGAGTGTTTTCTGTGCCTCGATCGCGTGAGTGCTTATCAGTTTCTGAGCTGACTGGTTACTAGTGTTCTAACACACTACTCTTCTTTGATGTGGACTGTATTATCTATGTGGAGGAAGTAGGCCTTTTGGCTTGTTTGTGGTCATTCATCTTATGGGCATATCTGATCTTGCCTTGTCCACCCCTGGAGTCTAGGTGCCACTGTGATTGGGATTTCAAAAACAGCCTTCAAACCTTAGTTTATGGCGCACCTGGTATCTATGAGATAAGCAGCAGGGCCCCTGGATCAGACATTCTTTCTATATGTTAGACTCTTTTTTCTGGGGTCTGAAAATTTCAAATCAGATTTAAAAGGAACAAAATCCAAAAAGAGAAACAGAGTTATCCATTGAATGTGGGATGGTATACAGAAGACAATAGAAAGAAATAGACAAGAGAAAAAAAAAAAAAAGAAGAAGAAGCCAAAATCTGTGCCATTAATTATGTGGTCCCATACATTTCAGTAGGTTAATTAAAGTCAATAGTACTTGTGTTTATTCGGTTATATTCCTTTTCTTTCATCTTTATCTTTTGAATGGAAAAATATTAAAGTGTATTTACATAGATTTCCAAACAAAGAGAAACTCAACTGTAATCAGGCTGTATGCAAAACTACTCAAAGAATAACACTTGCCTCACAAGTTATCCTTGGTATTGTAGCATAGCAAATACAACTCATGAACAATAAAAAATGCAAATAATAATGACTTAATATTTAACATACCATTGAATTGACCTTTTATTTTCTAGTTTCAATTTTATGTTTTTACTATCTTATTACATGTTCAAAATTTTGAAAAAATATTAAAATTGTATAGCAATTCAAAATTTATCTGTTATTCATATTATAAGCAGCTTCTTTTTAATCAGAACATCACATTTTTAATGCAGTGCAATATATAGTAAGATAAATTATTTTGGGGAAATATATCATAAAGCATTATTTGTGCAAAGGTACAATCATCTGACACTTTAAAAGTTACTTCAGTGAAGGTATACATATATTTGTTAGGCAGAAAATTAATGAGATTTTTTAAAGTATATGATTGTTCAAACTAAGGAAAATTCCGAAATTTAGTTTTCATTGTAGAAAGGTAGTTAGAGAGTGAGAAATCTAGAGTGAAGGGGAGGGTAAAAAGAGAATATAAACATCAGAGTTGTAAAGTTAAAATGGTAAATAGCTTTACTAATCATCTTAATCTGCTTAAACTTCCATTTTTTTTTTAATCAGGAAACTACAAAGAAGAAAAAAATGCAAATGAGGCAGGCTGACATACCAATAATCTTTTGTGGGGCAAAACCCCTGTCTCCATGGGAAAGGAGGAACTGTGATATGCTGACACTAGCCCATTCCTACAGAAACATTCTGCCTGGGCAGCTTGTGCAGATTTATGGTACCCAAAGATGCCCTGCCCCAGACAACTCACATAACTCCTGTCCTCCTTGCTTACCCCTCCCTGTTCCCCTCATACCCTTTCTTTGTTCTAAGGAGGTGTATAAACTGTTTCCCCACCACTTTTCTTTGAGCAGTAACTTTCTTTAATTCTGCTCCCACATGTGCTACTTTGTGCAATATACTTATTCTGCACCTTGGTTTTCAAAGTCTGTTTTCTACTTAAAAGAGTCATGCAACTGTTCATATAGTGAAATGTCATATAATTTAAAATGTAATCAAATGAAGAGGGGTGTTCCAGACATCCTATTTATTCAAATAGTGTGGAGTCTTGCAACTTCTCCTTTTGCAAGATTCAATGAACTGCAAATGCAATATCCCGGGAGATGGATCCTTCAATTCCCTTTAGGATTCTACTGAAAACGACATCAAAAATAATTGAGTCTTTTTATCTCTAACTTAAGAAAGCGTTCAAATTTTCTCTATATTTGTCTTGAGGGAAGTTGACATGCATTTATGTATCTTTAATAGGAAAGTTACTTTGCAGAAAATATTACCCTCCAACTTTTTAACCAAGGACTTAGAGAAGAACATGTAATGCAATTTGATGAATTCTACCTAAGTACCATCAAGTTTTGATATTTTAGGAAATTTGTCTCTTTTTCAAAATAAACCATTGAAATTGTTATATTTGATACTATTTTAACACCTAAAACAATGTATAGTTTATTTTTTTAATAAAAACATCTTTCTTAGGTTTTATTCTTAAAGGTTTCAATATGTATGTATTAAAGTAAATTTAGAGCAAAAAATAAAGATGTCAAGTAAATTCAAATAGTGTTAACTTATCTTTGATTTATTTAATCTATACAGAGACAACAACATATATTTTTAATAATGTTTAGTTAAAATATATTTGGATTTTCCAAAGCAACTATGATAAATATTTTCTGACCTTTGTCTAAAAGTTTAGGTTTTAGAGCACATCCCTAAAACAAAGTGGTATTTTACTAAATATCAATTTACTAAAAAAATCAATTTACTAAATATCAATTTGGTATAAACATGCATGATTCTTAAGCTCATTTAAAATAATTCCATGTTGAATTACATATTTGTACCACCCAAATGAGCTAATATGATTATACTAGAGGGAGAAAAGGAATAAGTAAGTGAAAACATTATGTTTCCAAGAAATGTAATTAGCTCATTCAGTGTTGAAACGGAGAAACAGAAGAGGAGATTATGTAAATTATGTATATATATAATTTTGGATTTCCAATAAAATTATGTATAACTGTGTACAACATATGTGTATATCATATACAATGTATAATTTATTGCAATATATATATATATATATATATATATATATATATATAATTTCATTGCAATAAATCCTTTATAGATTTGTTACCAGGAATTGGCTTGCACTTTCACTTTCAGCTTCTGTGGCTTTCTCTCTGTCTCTCTTTCCATATTCATCCCATTATAAAGGATTCCAATAAAAGGATTAAGACCCACCCTGAATGAGGTAGGTCACATCTTAATTTAAGTTCCTATTCACCAAAAGATCCTACTTACAATGGGTTCACACATATAGGAAAGGATTAACTTTAAAAACATATTTTTCTGAGGTCCATAAAGCCTCCAAACCATCACACAGGGTAATTACCCTTTTAGTTAAAGTAAACTGATTGGGCCTTTGAACACATCTTTAAAATAACTTCACAGCAGTGTTTACATAAGGATTTGAGTGAACAACTGGGGACTACCCATTTGGCACATCTAAAATAAATTCAGTTTATATATTTTGGCTGCACAATTCTTATCACTTATATCAAGAATTGGCTGCACAATTCTTATCACTTATATCTGGCATATTAAGTTTTACTTGCTGTGACAGCTTATTTCTTATATGTCATAACTTGGTTTTATTTTGCCTGTCTTGTTTTAGTTCCTTTAGAATTAGAATCAATTTTACCATTATATATTTTTCAACAAATACTTACCTACAAGTGATAAAGAAGAGTCCAGTACAAAGGATCCTGGTTTTGGATAGAGAATTTAAACTGACGCAGTTAAAAGAAACACTGTAATATCTAATCTACCTATTCTTTGAGTTGTTCATGTTGTAGTTTCTGGATAGATTTTTAGTAAAATATCATAAAGAAATATCTTAGAAATGTCAGGATTAGCCTGAAGGACATTCCAATAAATTCCTCTAGTAAAAAATAAGGAAAAATTAAATATAAATAAATACTTTTAAAAAGGTATTTTCCTTGCAGATTATGGCAGACATTTCTTCTGTGGGAACTCTGGAAATTAACATGAGAGAAAATGGAGCCTGCTGGATATAAGGGAGAAAAAAAACAGAAATAACCTAGGAAAATTAGTACAATTTGGCCTATTAATAGAAGCTTATTTACTTTCTGTTCTTTGATGTAATCCATCATATTTACCTTTAAACCTTTACCAAAACATGGGAATTGCATTGTATTTATATTAGTGAAGATTTGTGGACAAAAGGAGAGCAGCAAGGGTCATGAACTAGGCCGAGTTATGTAGAAAAAAGATGACCATCTCAAGATACAAGATGAGACATATACATCAAACAGTTGGAGAAAGAAATTCAGGGCATGAGATGACACTGGGGTATGAGCCAATAAAGAAACTTCAGACACATGAGGAATGAGCCCTGGATTCCCATAATGCATGGGAGAAGAGCTGATGCAAGGGCATTTCATGACAGAAGGCTGGTTTATTAAATCATCAGTCAAATGGTTGCTGAATTTGTCTACTATCAACTAATGGAGTGTCTTCTGCAATAAGAGCATCCAATCAGTTGGATTTAATCCAATCAGTTGAAGACTTTTAAGGGAGAATAGAGAACTTTCACTTCTGCCAGTCAGCCTCTCCTGAGGAGTTCAATGGAGATCTTCTTTGGAGTTGCCAGATCATTGCCTGCCTATAGAATTTGGACTCATGCATCCTCACATTTGCAGGAGATACTTTCATAGAATCTCATATTTTCAGATATCTCCTGTTAGATCTGTTTCCCTAGAGAACCCTGAATAACACAATGAAAAAAAGGAAATTGAACATATCCCTCTTGTAATTTATAATGCTATATTTTTCTTGAGCAGTTTTCTTGTTTCCAGTTGGTGATTATGAATAAAGCTACTAAAAACATTTACTCACAGGTTTTGGTGTGGAGATACATTTTTTAATTGTCATGAATACATATGTAAGAGTGGAATTTCAGGATCATCATATTACAAGTGTATGTACAGTTAAGAATATACTAGATGTGGGGCAACATGGTGTCATAGGGAGGTGTGGAATTTAGTTAGTTCTCTAGAGCAACTAGTAAATAGTCAGGAAAAACTAGTAAATAGTCTGGAACAACAGTTGGGGGACATCTGTGACTGGACACACATCATACACCAGTCTTGAATGGGTGGAATGGCTGAGATCACAGCACAGAACTGTAACTAAACTCCCCACACTGTAGAGCTGGCACTCTCCTCACACTGGCACAGAAGGTTGAGTTGGAACTTTTCTCTGTGAAAAAAGAAGCAGTCTACTAGGAGCAAGGGAAAGTAACTCAACCAAACTCCCATTGCAGTTTTAATTAACAAATTTGGACTACTGAATACAAGCCATGAGCACAGTTAAACCTGGAGCAACCTGGAAAGGAATCCTGAGGTCTCTCCCAGCAGAAAGGAGGAGGGATTGATGAATAAATAAATAAATAAATAAATAAATAAACAAACAAATAAACAAAAAAAAGGGGGCCTTGAGAGACAGATGAGCTCAGATTACTGGTAAATGGCTGTATCCCAAGAAAAGGGGCACAGAGAACCAGATACCAACTCTGATGGCCAGCGAAACTGGGGGGCTGGGTCTGTCTCTGAAAATGAGATTTCTTTACTTTTTCTTTTTTTTCCCCTGATTCTAAGTGGCTCATTAGACAAAGCCTCGGGCATTTTAAGGGTCAGCACTGACCCAGTTAAGGATGGAGTTAAAGAGTCAGAGAGACAAAGGAAAAAGCCACATATAGGAGATAAATCCCTAAGGGCTTAACTACCAAAAGAAAAGGGGAGGTGTGGAGCCCAGCTAAAGTGGCTGCTCTCCTTCAGATAATTTAGACCGTAGGGCCTGGGGGGGGTGGACAGAAACAAGCTGTATTCTGAAACCCTCATCCCCTGGCTGGAACAGGGAACACTAAGAATTAAAGGCACCACACCTCTCTACATCACTTGGGAGCTGTGGGCTGACAAGCAGCCATGTGCTGGGCAGGACAAGAAAAGCACAGAGTCTAACCTCACAGGAAAGTCTGACAACCTGCTGAGTCTTTTCGTTGGGAAAACTTGATACTGATCACACCCTCCTCCTGAGACAGGACCCATCTGGTCTGGAAACTCTGATTGGGGTAATCAAGGAAACCAGATGTCTAGACAACAAAAATTTACAAGCCACACTAGGAAAAATGAAGATATGGCCCAGTCAAAAGAACAAACTTACACTTCAAATGAGATACAGGAGTTGAAACAACTAATTAAAGGTGTTCAAATAAATCTTCTGACTCAAATCAATGAGCTGAATGAAAATGGGCCAAAAGAGATGAAGGATATAAAGAAGACACTGAGTGACCATAAGGAGGAATTGGTAAGCTTGAAAAAACAAATGGCAGAACTTACGGGAATGAAAAGCACAATAGAAAAGATGAAAAATAGAATGAAGACATGCAACAGCAGATTTGAAGAGGAAGAAGAAAGGATTCATGAACTGGAAGACAGGACATCTGAAATCCTACACACAAAAGAACAGATATGGAAAAGAATGGAAAAATATGAGCAGCATCTCCAGGATTTTAATGACAACATGAAGCAGATAAATATACATGTCATGGGTGTTCCAGAAGGAGAAGGGAAAAGGGAAAGAAAGATTCATGGAGTAAACAATAACTGAAAATTTCCCATCCCTTATGAAAGACATAAAATTACAGATCCAAGAAGTGCAGCAAACCCCAAACAGAATAGATTCAAATAGACCTACTCCAAGACACTTAATAATCAGATTATTAAATGTCAAAGACAAGGAGAGAATTCTCAAAACAGCAAGAGAAAAGTGATTCATCACATACAAGGGAAGCTTGATAAGACTATATGTGGATTTCTCAGTAGAAACCATGGACATGAGAAGGCAGTGGTATGATATATTTAAGATAATGTAAGAGAAAAACTGCCAACCAAGAATTCTATATCTGGCAAATGTCCTTCAAAAATGACGGAGAGTTTAAAATATATTCAGACAAACAGACACTGATTGTGTTTGTGAATAAGATATCTGCTTTACAAGAAATATTAAAGGGAGCACTACAGGCACATAGCAAAAGATGGGAGAAAGAGGTTCAGAGAAGAGTGTACAAATGAAGACTATCAGTAAGGGTAAAAAGAGAGAGAGAAAAAAATAAAATAAAAATAAGTAAAAAATAATGATATCACAGATAAAATCCAAAAGACAAAATGATATACAGTAGATATTACAATGAGTGAAATTAGCCAGGAAAAAAAAAGGACAAATCTTATATGGTCTCACTAATATGAAGTAACATTAATGAGTGAACCTTGAAAATTAAAGTTGAGAACACAGGTTATCAGGAGATAGAAAGAAAGTAGAGATTGGATATCTGATACTGAAGGAGTACAGAATGTTCAACAGGATTGATTGTATACATCCAGAAATAGCACAATACTGTGTGATGGAAACACAATATTGTGAGTACATGGAACAAAGATGAGTGGGAGTATGAGTGAAAGAGGAAGGCTAGGGTCAGGTATGGTACCAGATAGAAAGATAGAGGTTAAAGACTGGGACTGTATAACTTAGTGAAACCTAGAGTGGTACATGATAGTGATTAATTGTACTAGTATAAGAATATTTTTACATGAAGGGGAACAAATGAATGTCAACATTGCAAGGTTGGATTGGATTACAAGGTTAGAATGGATTACATGGTGTGTGAATAAAACTGTTTAAAAAATAACAAAGGGATAGAAGTGCAGGAGAAAATGTGGATAGAGGGATGTACCTATCCACTGTTAGTGGGGCAGTAGAATGGTGCAGCCCATCTGGAGGGTAGGGTGGTGGTTCCAAAGGAAGCTAAGTATTGGGTTGCCATATGGTCCTGCAACCCTGTTATTAGGTATATACTTGGAGGAACTGAAAGCAGGGAGAAAAGTGGACATTCCACACTGATGTTTGTGGTGGCAGCAGGCAAAATTCACAATGTATGGAGGTGGCCTAAGGGTATACTGACTGATAAAGCAAATAGTAAAGTGTGATGTATACATACAATGGATTATTGTGCAGTAGAAAGAAGGAAAGAAATTGTGAAGTATGCAACTAGGTGAAGTGATCATGAGGACAGTAGGTTGAGTAAAATAAGTCAGAAATGATAAGACAAAATTGTAATGCCTCACTAATATGGACCAAACACTGAGAATTGAATCTCAGAGCATGGGTTATCAGAGGAAGGCTTATGTAAATGTTCCTAGATTGCAAGATCTTACAGCAGTCATATATATTCATAAGTTGAAACAGTTATTTCTAAATTCCATGATGCTGAGCTGTTTGTGTGTGACCCAGTTAGGCCTTGGAGCTTTGGGTGTCTGTGTGGCATCTGGGACTTGGAGACAGAGTTTGGCATCTTGTGAGTGTCAGCATTACCCCGTGCAGCAACTGTTAGTGAGGTTGAAAAGGAGATCAGACTTTGATTGGAAATATGAACATAATGGACTTGGTTGAGACTGAGGTAGATCAGAAGAAAAGGTACAGGATGATATCAACTGAATTTTAAAACTTCAGCTTCTGTGTGAGAGCAAAGAAAGAGATGAAGATGATTATTTGGTGCAAAGTCTATATTTTCTTTAGCACACTATATAATTGAACTCATTGTCATTTTACTCAAACACCATAATTACATGGAACCTTGGCTAGGGAATGAGATCTGATTGGTTTATACAGGTTAGCATGAAGCCCTGATACATCCAAGAGCAATTTGTGCAGAGAATAAAAGTGTTTTTGCAAAGCCCCCCTTGAGGGACTGGGGGAAAATGTGGAAATATTAAACTTTCCCAGCTGATGAATTCCTGATACTCTTGCAAGCACTGGGGACTGACAGTTTAGTAGGCCAAGCCCTTGATCTTTGGGCTTGACTTTATGAAGCTTGTTACTGCAAATGAGAGCTAAGCCTACTTATAATTGTGCCTGACTCACCCCCAGAGAGCCTCTTTTATTGCTTATATGTGGACACTATCTCTAAGCCAATTAAGCAGATAAAAACACTGCCCTCCCCCATACTTGGGACATGACTCCCAGGGGTATAAATGTTCTGGGGGATATCACTTCTGGGGATGAGCCTGTACCTGGCATCATAGGATTGAGAAAGATTTCTGGGCAAAGATTTCAAATGGAGTTGAGAGGACATTCTGGAGGTAACTCTTATGCATTATATAGATATCCCTATTTAGTTTTCGGTTTATTAGAATAGCTAGAAGGAAATATCTGAATCTGTTAAACTACAATCCAGTATCCTTGATTTGTGAAGATCATTGTACAACTACATAACTTATATGATGTGACCTTCTGATTGTGAAAACCTGATGGCTCACAGTTCCTTTATGCAGTGTATGGACAAATGGGTAGAAAAATGTGGACAAAAAATAAATGAATAATGGGGGGAAGAGGGGAATGGGATGATCTGGGTGTTCTTTTTTACTTATATTTTTATTATTACTTTCATTTTTATTTTTTGGAGCAATGAAAATGTTCAAAAATTTATTGTGGTGATGAATGCACAACTATATGATGATACTGTGAATAACTGTACACTTTGGATGATTGTATGGTATGTGAATATACTTCAATAAAATTGCATAAAAATAGGAATATGCCATAATTTCTTTCCAAAACAGCTTTATCATTTTGCTTTCCCACCAGCAAATTATGATTTCAATTATTTTGCATTTTTACCAACATGTAAATTGTTATTTATTTAGTTTTGAAGTTACTTATTGTCATATTAATAGGAAGGTAATAGTAGCTCATTGTAATTTTAATTTCCAAATGATATATTTTTATAGTTTCATTTGCCATTCATGTATTTTTTAAGTGGCTGCTAAAAGTTGGGCTCATTTTCAAATGGGATATTTGTATTCTAATTACTGAGTTTTGAACAATCCAATATTCTGGAAAAAATTATTCATTTGATATGTTTTTTGAAAATATTTTCTTCCAGTCTGTTGCTTATTATTTAATTCACTCTGAGGTGTCTTTTTAACAAACAGGCTTTTATTTAAAATTGAGTTTTATTGAGATGCATTGAGTTGTATTCAGCGATAGATGTGACTGCTGTAAAGATTTGAAATATAGGGACCTTTAACATAAGCCTTCCCCTGATAACCTATGCTCTATGATTCAATTCTCAGAGTTTGCACATTATAATTAGTCCATATTAGTGAGGCATTATAATGTTCGTAATTTTGTTTCTGGCTTATTTCATTCAAGGCTCTCCTTAAGGTCCATTCATCTAGTTGCGTGCCTCACAAGAACAGACATTTTTAATATTGATGATGTCCATGTTCTGAATTTTTCTTTAATGGATTTTGATTTTCTTATGGCAGATCTAAGGAATCTATGCCAAACCCAAGTTTTAGTGATTTTTTTCCTAGCCTTTCTTCTAGAATTTTTAAAATTTTATGTTTTGTTTTTAAGTGAATTATCCATTTTGTGTAATATGTTTTATACAGTGTGGGAGATTCTTTTCTTTATGTATGAAATTCCAATTATTCTAGTACCATTTATTGAAATGACTGCTTTTCCCTATTGTCTTTGCAATTTTTCTAAAATTGACCATTTATGAATAGTACTATTTCTTGACTCTATGTTTATTGTTGTGGATTTACAGGAACTCTTTAAAACATGTAATGTTAATTCCCCAACTCTTTTTCTCTCAAACTTGTTTTGGTTGTTTAAATTACTTTGCTCTGCCATATAAATTTTAGAATCCATTTGTATATTCCTGGAAAAAAAATGTCGTGGAATAATTTTATTGCTATTTCATGGAATATATAACAAATTGAAGATAACTGACATCTTGTGCCATGTTGAGTTTTTTACATTTTTATTGCTATTGTAAATGGGGCTGGTTTGTCTTGCTATTTTCAGGTTTCCTTGATAGGATACAGTAGGATTAGCAAGTTTCATCTGTGAAAGACCAGACAGTAAATATTCCAGACCTTGAAGGTCATATGGTCTCTGCTGCAATTTTTCAACTCTTGTTGTAACATGAAAGTATCCCTACACAATTAAAGAAAAAAAAAGAAAAGGTAGGGTAAATATATTCCAATCAAACTTTTTGGAAAACAAAGTTTGTTTTTGATGTAACTTTCATATGTCAAAATATGATTCATTCTTTGATTTTATTTTCAACCATTTAAAAATGTAAAACTATTTCCAGACCTCGGACTATTAAAAAAAAATGGTGGGGCATATTTGGCCTATGGACCGTAGTATGCCAACCCATCTTTTATATATTTACCATATATTAGCAACATAAGCAATCATGTCATTTGTAAATAGAGTTTTTGTTCTTCTTTTCTAATGTACATGTCTTTTATTTATTTTCCGTTCTTTATTTTACTGGCTAGAATCTGCAGTAGGATGTTGAATAAGTGTGATAAAAGCCAACTTTTTTATGTATTCTCTATCATCAGGGAAATATCATAAAGTTTTTAACCCTTAAGTATGATGTTAGCTGTAGTTTTTTCTTTTTTTTATGTTGTGCTTTTACTTTTGTTCAGTTATAATTATTATATAATTTTCAGGTAATTTCCTCTTTTATCTTTATGTTATTTGATATGTGTGAGTTTTTTTCCCTTAATTTTCAAATACGTGGAGAATTTGAAGATATCTTGTTTTAGATTTCTAGTTTACTTCCATTACAGTCAGAGAACATTCTATGTATGATTTCAAATGTTTTATGTTTAAGAGATGTGCTTAATGGCCAAGATTATTCTCTCTATTGGTGAATGTTCCATGTGCACTTAAAAACAATGTTCATTCAGCTGTTGTAGGGTAGGGTGTTCCTAAATGTTGCTTAGGTCTACTTGATTGTTAGTAATGTTTAGGTTTTATATATCTTCACTGACATGTACTTATGTTATCAATCACTGAGAGTACTGTTGAAATCTTCTAGTGAGATTGTGTTAGTGCTATCAGACTTTAATTCACATATTTTGCAGCTCCATTAGGTACAGTAATATTATGAATATTATGTTTTCTTGGTAAATTGACACTTTCATCATTATATATCTCTCTTTATCCTAATTCGTATTTCATGATCTGATATATACTTTGTCTTATATTAATATAATCACCCTAGCTATTTTTGTTAACTATGTTCTTGGAAGGTATTTCCATCTGCTTACTATTTCTTTATATTCAAGTAGACTTATTGTATACAGGGAGAACCTTGTCAACTGTTTCTTTTGTAAGCAATCTGACAACCTCTATCTTTTAATTGGAGGTGCCTAGCTAATTTATCCTTAATACAGTTATTGATGTTGTTCGATTTAAATCTACCAATTTGAAAGTTGTTTTCTAATTGATACATCTCCTTTTGTTCTGTTTTTCTTCTTTTGGGGTCTGGGTCTGAATTTTTTGTTTTTTAATAATGGCATTTCATATGCACTACATAATATTACTTATGCCTTTTAAAATTAATTTGTTTTAGTGAATTTCCTGTGATTAAATTGAACCTTTTTAATTGATCACAATCCAGCTTTAAGTATCATTATATTGCTTTATATACTGTATAAATATTTTTCAGCAATATACCTCCAACTCTTTGCTCAATTTCTTGCATTATAGTTGCCATACTTTGTACTTTCACATATGCTATAAAACCATTCTGAATTACTACTATTTTTATTGAGGTAATTATTTGTTTTACAGTGCAATTAAGAATAAGTAAATACTTATTTGCCTTCCTTTTATCCATTTCTGAAACTCTCCACTTATTTGTGTAGAGCCAAGTTTCTGTCTGCTATTGTATATCTTCTGCCTGAAGAACTTTCTTTAACATTTCTTGAAGTTCAGCCATTCTGGTAGTAAATTCCTTCAACTATTTTTGCATGGGAAAAGTCTTTATTTTTCTTCAGATTTGAAAAGTACTTAGCTATGCATAGAATTCTAGGATGACTTTTGTTTTTTTCTTCAGGTGTATACAGATACTACTCCATTATCATCTATATTTAGAGTTTTGATGAGAAGTCTATTGAATTGGTAGCTAAATTTTTATTTGTCATGTACCTTTTTTCTTTGACTGCATTCAATATTTTCTACCTTTGATTTCAAGCAGTTTGAATTAAAATGTCTAGGTTTTTAAAAAAAATATTGTTTCATTCATTCTATTTGGTTTTCAATCGTCTATCTTCAAAACACTGGTTCTGTGTAAAAGAGCTACTTAAAAAGAAATCTTGAACTAGTAATATATATGGAAATACCAGGATAAAGAGATCCCAAAGGCTGAGAGGAAGAAGAAGAACACAGAAGAATGAGTGTTGTGTAGAGCAAGCCACATTGAGCCAACCAGAAACAACAGAACAAGGATCATTTTGATATTTGTTCGGACTGTTGGTATCCTGAAGAGAGAGAAGAGTCAAAAAATTTGGAAAAAGGATATGGATGGACAGAAAGACAATATCTATAATAGTCAAATTAAGGTAAAAGATTGACTTCCAAATCAGAAAGACTTGAATCTAACCTAAATGAATCTAGTAATACTCATGGATATTGATTACTCAGAAAACAGAGAAAGGTGAAGTGCATAGCTTGGTTATTATTTGATAGGCACAGGAGGTCATCATTTCATGTGTAACTATTATATTAAAACTGTTTGAAACCCAAAAGTAATACCTGGCTACATCAACATGGGAGAAGTTCCAGGGAAAAAATGAACAAGATCTCTAAAGCCCATATTGCTTATTTTTGTGAAATAGAGATCATTAAAAATAATTTTATAAGGAGAACCTAGTATTTAGTCATATTCAACATTCTCACATTTGAACTGATAGTTTAATATGGAGACAGTTACATTTATTAGGCTTCCCTCCAAAATCTACTTTTATGGAACTGTCTCTTTTGTGTAATGTATCAGCTTTATTTATTGTGGTGTAATCATGACATCTGTAACAACAACAGTAGCAGCAAGAGCTAATATTTTTAGTGCTTTTTATGTGCCTTAACACTTATTTCCTCATTTAAGCATTACACTTGATGTAAGTATTATTAAACTGTGTTTATGATCCTCTTATTGGTTTATTTCCAAAGAACAAAAGACTAGGACAAATATAAGTAGCATAGAATATTTTTTATCATTTCTCATTACGTGAGAGAAAGTTTGATATAACTATGTGCTGTAACCATAGTAATTGCATAAGTTCGACACACCCACAAAATTTTTAGTATTACTTCTGAATTCATTTTATCTCTCTACTCAAACAACTTGCACTTTTCACAAGTGTTTTATTTGGGGATTAATTTTTGATATTTTCCTAAATTTTATAATTCATTTTAAGATAATTTAGTTTCATTCTAAAACAAGGCTTGCACCCAGTGTATATGAATACTGCCATACACAAACAAATGATCAGTCAATATGCTTTCTGTGATGGTTAGGTTTCATGTGTCAACTTGACCAGGCGATGGTGCCCAATTGTCTGTTCAGGTAAGTAGTGGCCTATCTGTTGCTGCAAGGACATTTTGTGGACTTAAATCATCAGTTAATTGATTGCATCTATGGCTGATTGCATCTGTAGTCAGCCAAGGATAGTATCTTCCACAATGAGAGAGGTTTAATGTAATCAGTTGAAGGATTTTAAGAGGGAGGTGACAGCTTCAGCAGTCAGAAGAGAGAACTTTCATCTCTGCTTCAGCCAGCCAGCCTCTCCTGGGTAGTTCATTGAAGACCTTCATCAGAGTACCAGATTGCAGCCTACCTACAAAATTTGGACTTGTTCATCCCCAGTAGTTGTGTGACACACTTTCATATAATCTCAAACTATTTACAAATATCTACTGTTGGTTCCCCTAGAGAACCCCGACTATTGTAACATAAATTTAAGGAAACTGGTCAACAGATCTGCTTGTGAGATGTTCTGCTTTTGCTTAAGCTGCCATTATGGAAAATACAGAAGTAGATTGGCTTTTATAAAGGGGGTTTATTTGGTTACAGATTTAAAGTTCTAAGGCCAGAAAAGTGTCCAGGCTAAGGCATCAGCAAAAGGATACCTTCACTGAAGAATGGCTGATGACATCTGGAACACCTCTGTCAGCTGGGAAGGCACGTGGCTGGTGTCTGCTGGTCTTTCATTCCAGGGTTGTGATTCAAAATGGCTTTCTCCAAAATCTCTCTGGGCTTCTCTCTTCACTCCTTTCTCAGCTCCTGTGTGTCCTTGTTTCTTTTGCTGAGGGTGTTTCTCTCTAAGCATCTGGGGGTCATCTCTTAGTTGTACAGGGCAAACTCTGGGCTTCATTTCTTAGCTTAGCATCTCCAAATGTCCTTTTTTCTGTATCTCCAAGCACCTCGAAATGTCAGCATCTGTGTCAGCTTTGAGTTCTCTTAAGTATTCCAGTGAACTAATCAAGACCCACCCCATTCAGGGTCCAGACGTCCAAGGTAATAATTGAATCAAAGACCTCAACCACAGTTGGTTGAGTCACATCTCCATGGAAACACTCAATCAAAAGTTTCCACCCAACAATATTGGGTTAAAAGATCATGGCTCCTCTGGGACCCATAACAGTCTCAAACCAGCACATGTGGGAAGAGTTCTGTGGAGTGAATTGCTACAGCCATGCATTATGGGAAAACAGGCTCATGGACACAACAGAAACTTTTAGCAAATGACTTTTTTATTACTTGTACAGCATAAAGAGTCCAGAAGAGCAAATAACCTTTTTGTTACTTACAAAGAACAAAAATTCCAAAAGAGCAGCGGAAGAAGTCTTATAACCAATCTCTGGGGGTGGCTGAAAATTGCTCTAGGTCAGGGTCGACGGATGGCAGCGCTGCATGCCCCACTTTACACCAGAGAATAGAGACCAATATATACTGCTCCAATGTAGTTTTTACCCCCTTTTGGGGGTTGGGACCCTGTCACTGAAAATCCCTCCCTTGATTATCATCTGAGGCTGTTTGTCTCCAGTTTCTGGGTTTAAGATCTGTCCAGGCTTTCTCATTAGACTTGACATTTCTCCTGACTGAAGTATAGCACATAACAGAAAAGGATCTGGTGGTAGGGGAATGCCAAAGTATGGCTGCTTATTGAGTGTTCATGCCTTCCCCAGAAAAGAAGTTGGTGGTAGGTTGGGTCTGGGCAATGAACACTTAACAGGTATCTATGATTCCCTAACAGTCCATAGTTTGGCCTTTGACCAAGTTCAGCCTCCTCTGCATTATTTTTCTCTAATATAAGCCCACATTTTTTTTTTTTATTCATTTTTTTTTTAATCCTCATTCCATTGAGACATATTCACATACCACGCAGCCATACAAAACAAATCGTACTTTCGATTGTTCACAGCACCATCACATAGTTGTACATTCATCACCCAAATCAATCCCCGACACCTTCATCAGCACACACACAAGAACAACAAGAATAATAATTAGAGCGAAAAAGAGCAACCGAAGCAAAAAAGAACACTGGGTACCTTTGTCTGTTTGTTTCCTTCCCATATTTTTCTACTCATCCATCCATAAACTAGACGAAGTGGAGTGTGGTCCTTATGGCTTTCCCAATCCCCTTGTCACCCCTCATAAGCTACATTTTTATACAACTGTCTTCGAGGTTCATGGGTTCTGGGTTGTAGTTTGATAGTTTCAGGTATCCACCACCAGCTACCCCAATTCTTTAGAACCTAAAAAGGGTTGTCTAAAGTGTGCATAAGAGTGCCCACCAGAGTGACCTCTCGGCTCCTTTTGGATTCTCTCTGCCACTGAAGCTTATTTCATTTCCTTTCACATCCCCCTTTTGGTCAAGAAGATGTTCTCCGTCCCACGATGCCAGGTCTACATTCCTCCCCGGGAGTCATATTCCACGCTGCCAGGGAGATTCACTCCCCTGGGTGTCTGATCCCACGTAGGGGGGAGGGCAGTGATTTCACCTTTCAAGTTGGCTTAGCTAGAGAGACAGGGCCACATCTGAGCAACAAAGAGGCATTCGGGAGGGGGCTCTTAGGCACAACCATAGGGAGGCCTAGCCTCTCCTTTGCAGCAACCGTCTTCCCAAGGATAAAACCTGTGGTAGAGGGCCCAACCCATCAAACCACCAGTCCCCTATGTCTGTGGTCATGTTAGCAACCATGGAGGTGGGGTAGGCGAATACCCCTGCATTCTCCACAGGCTCCCCAAGGGGGCACTACATCTTTTTTTTTTTTCCTTGTTTTTTTTTTTTTTTTTTTAACTTTCCCTTCTTTTTTAAATCAACTGTATGAAAAAAAAGTTAAAAAGAAAACAAACATACAATAAAAACATTTCAAAGAGACCATAACAAGGGAGTAAGAAAAAGACAACTAACCTAAGATAACTGCTTAACTTCCAACATGTTCCTACTTTACCCCAAGAAAGTTACCTAATATAGCAACCTTTCTGTGAACTTGCTCCTACTATATCCATCAGAAATTAACAGACCATAGTCATTCCTGGGCATCCCCAGAACGGTAAATAGCTTATCTGTTCTTCTTGGATTATTGTTCCCCCTTCCTTAATTGCTCTCTATTGCTAGTTCCCCTACATTCTACATTATAAGCCATTTGTTTTACATTTTTCAAAGTTCACATTAGTGGTAGCATATAATATTTCTCTTTTTGTGCCTGGCTTATTTCGCTTAGCATTATGTCCTCAAGGTTCATCCATGTTGTCATATATTTCACGAGATCGTTCCTTCTTACTGACGCGTAGTATTCCATCGTGTGTATATACCACATTTTATTTATCCACTCATCTGTTGAAGGACATTTGGGTTGTTTCCATCTTTTGGCAATTGTGAATAATGCTGCTATGAACATTGGCGTGCAGATATCTGTTCGTGTCACTGCTTTCCGATCTTCTGGGTATATACCGAGAAGTGCAATCGCTGGATCGAATGGTAACTCTATGTCTAGTTTTCTAAGGAACTGCCAGACTGACTTCCAGAGTGGCTGAACCATTATACAGTCCCACCAACAGTGAATAAGAGTTCCAATTTCTCCACATCCCCTCCAGCATTTGTAGTTTCCTGTTTGTTTAATGGCAGCCATTCTAACCGATGTTAGATGGTATCTCGTTGTGGTCTTAATTTGCATCTCTCTAATAGCTAGTGAAGCTGAACATTTTTTCATGTGTTTCTTGGCCATTTGTATTTCCTCTTCAGAGAACTGTCTTTTCATATCTTTTGCCCATTTTATAATTGGGCCGACTGTACTGTCGTCATTGAGTTGTAGGATTTCCTTATATATGCAAGATATCAGTCTTTTGTCAGATACATGGTTTCCAAAAATTTTTTCCCATTGAGTTGGCTGCCTCTTTACCTTTTTGAGAAATTCCTTTGAGGTGCAGAAACTTCTAAGCTTGAGGAGTTCCCATTTATCTATTTTCTCTTTTGTTGCTTGTGCTTTGGGTGTAAAGTCTAGGAAGTGGCCGCCTAATACAAGGTCTTGAAGATGTTTTCCTACATTATCTTCTAGGAGTTTTATGGTACTTTCTTTTATATTGAGATCTTTGGTCCATTTTGAGTTAATTTTTGTGTAGGGGGTGAGGTAGGGGTCCTCTTTCATTCTTTTGGATATGGATATCCAACTCTCCCAGCCCCATTTGTTGAAAAGACCATTATGACTCAGTTCAGTGACTTTGGGGGCCTTATCAAAGATCAGTCGGCCATAGATCTGAGGGTCTGTCTCCGAATTCTCAATTCGATTCCATTGATCTATATGTCTATCTTTGTGCCAGTACCATGCTGTTTTGGCAACTGTGGCTTTATAATAAGCTTCAAAGTCAGGGAGTGTAAGTCCTCCCACTTCGTTTTTCTTTTTTAGAGTGTCTTTAGCAATTCGAGGCATCTTCCCTTTCCAAATAAATTTGATAACTAGCTTTTCCAAGTCTGCAAAGTAGGTTGTTGGAATTTTGATTGGGATTGCATTGAATCTGTAGATGAGTTTGGGTAGAATTGACATCTTAATGACATTTAGTCTTCCTATCCATGAACATGGAATATTTTTCCATCTTTTAAGGTCCCCTTCTATTTCTTTTAGTAGAGTTATGTAGTTTTCTTTGTATAGGTCTTTTACATCTTTGGTTAAGTTGATTCCTAGGTACTTGATTTTTTTAGTTGCTATTGAAAATGGTATCTTTTTCTTGAGTGTCTCTTCAGTTTGTTCATTTCTAGCATATAGAAACATTACTGACTTATGTGCATTAACCTTGTATCCCGCTACTTTGCTAAATTTGTTTATTAGCTCTAGTAGGTGTATCGTTGATTTCTCAGGGTTTTCTAGATATAAGATCATATCATCTGCAAACAATGACAGTTTTACTTCTTCTTTTCCAATTTGGATGCCTTTTATTTCTTTGTCTTGCCGGATTGCCCTGGCTAGCACTTCCAGCACAATGTTGAATAACAGTGGTGACAGCGGGCATCCTTGTCTTGTTCCTGATCTTAGAGGGAAGGCTTTCAGTCTCTCACCATTGAGTACTATGCTGGCTGTGGGTTTTTCATATATGCTCTTTATCATGTTGAGGAAGTTTCCTTCAATTCCTACCTTTTGAAGTGTTTTTATCAAAAACGGATGTTGGATTTTGTCAAATGCTTTTTCAGCATCTATTGAGATGATCAATTGATTTTTCCCTTTTGACTTGTTAATGTGTTGTAATACATTGATTGATTTTCTTATGTTGAACCATCCTTGCATGCCTGGAATAAACCCCACTTGGTCATGGTGTATGATTTTTTTAATGTGTCTTTGGATTCGATTTGCAAGTATTTTGTTGAGGATTTTTGCATCTATATTCATTAGGGAGATTGGCCGGTAGTTTTCCTTTTTAGTAGCATCTTTGCCTGGTTTTGGTATTAGATTGATGTTAGCTTCATAAAATGAGTTAGGTAGTGTTCCATTTTCTTCAATGTTTTGAAAGAGTTTGAGTAAGATTGGTGTCAGTTCTTTCTGGAAAGTTTGGTAGAATTCCCCCGTGAAGCCATCTGGCCCTGGGCATTTATTTGTGATAAGCCCACATTTTTTACCTTAAGGCAAAAATATGTTGGGCCTACTGGCCTTTCACCTTCAACAATGTTGAAAGAAAAGGTGTTGGAATTCCAGTGGCTTTAGCACAGTAGGAAAGTTTTACTGATGCATACCATTACTCCAAGCAGGGTTATCTCTTCTGTCAGAAGTGATGGTTGCATCCATACTCTCCTACCCCCTGAGGGGGTAGGGGCTCCACATAACATCTGCTTGTAAACCTTGTAGCCAGTGGACTTGCCAGTGGATTTTTTTAACCTCCTGTTCAACCTCCCCTGAGGTGTTAACTCATGTATGGCAGGAGGTGTTAGCAATGTCACATACACCTTCTTGTTGGGCCAGGAAAAAGTATAAAGCAATGTGATTCTCAGACACTATGTTGACTAGAAAATCTAATGATTTTTGCTGAGCCTGAAGGGCTCATGCTGTGAACTCAGAATGTTAGCCAAGGTGGCTGACAGATTGCCTGTCATATGTTCACTGGGAACACACTGGAAAGATGACAGAGCCATTCACCAATTTCATTGCATTGAGAGTTGTTGCTTCTCAGTAGGTTGCCAATGGTTTTGCCATTATCCTTGCCACAGGAGCTTCCTAGTGTCAGTCCAAATGTGAGGCAGGAAAGATCAGGTTCTTGACTACAAAAGGGACTTGTCAAAGAGGAGACAGAGGAAGTCAAGGATCACGTGAAAGAATCAGCCATGGATCAATTTCCTTCCTGCCATGATATTTGGGTCAAATATGTAGGAAACCAGAGAAGGGGTCAGTAACTAGTCTTGACAGGATGATCATGCAACCACTCCCTGTGAGAGACACATCTCTCAGCCTATTTGCAGTAATTTTTTTTTTTTCCTTTTGAAGCCACCAAGACTCTCTGCCTCTTTGCTGTAATCTCATCTCTTTGTCATTTATCTGAATGCCTTACCTATATGGTCCAGTCTGCCTCCATCCCTTCCTGATAGCTGGCAGTTGTCAGGACTCTTGAAGGTATCTTATGACCATTCCCAAGGGGACTGGTGGGCTAACCAGGTGTAGACATCACCCACTAACTTCCAGTATGTGACTATCAGGTGTTCTGCTCACTGGATAGTCATCCCATGAGTCCTAAGCACTTCTACACCTGCTTCCATCACCCCACCCCTCCACCTTGTATCCCTAATCTCCCATCATCCTGGGAATCATGTGGAGGATGTAATGAGATAAAAAGCAGGATGGTGCTCTGACAGTGGCTGGAAAGGAGAATCTCAAGTGGTGTGTACTTGTTCCCCCTTCTGGGGCCAATCCTCATCCTGATGGGTGTAAGGATGTATGTACAGCAAATAATGGGATCTTCCCCCACCACTTCACTGCCTCCCTAGCTAGAAAGTGGGATAAGGCTATAACCTTCCAAAGTACTGCTGAATTCAGCTTCTAGAGGGCCCAAGTAAGACAGACAGTCCATCCAGTAAGGGAGTTATCAGTGTGTAGACATCAAAAATCCTTTTTCTGGTGGCCATTAAAATTCTCCACAATGCTGGCTATGTGTGAGTGGTGGCTGACATGGAAGGCCTATCTAATTCTGTGAGTCAGGGCCCATCCTTGAGTGGACTGTGCAGAAAAGTGGGTACATTTGGTCAGAGAAGATGTCATCTGGGTAACCAAAGGGATGTAAAAGTTATCTCATTTGTGTTCTGCATCTGTATGATGAACCGGAAAGACAATGCCATAGCCTGAGTAGATGTCCACTGCAACAAAGGCATTGGATATATCTTGGGATTGCAGTAGAGTGCTGATGTAGTCCACTTGTGATGAGTGACACTGTGTGTGTGTCCTTTCTGAAAATAGCTCCCAAATGGCTATTTTAGGTTCTGACTTGTAGTTGACATCTCTCACAATGGTAAATAGCAGGTTGGGCCTCACTTAATGAAATAAATATTCTATGTTCTTTGGCCCATTACTTCATGGAATCAGAATTTTCATGCCTAATTTGGTGGTGGATACACCCAGTAGTGAAAGTATCCATGGGAAATTCAGCTCTATCACAGATCATGGGTAAGTTCATTGTCCTTATCCTCTGGACAGGGTCTATCTTCTGCCTCTCTCCTAGGAGGATCTCCAGCCTCATCAGGTGAGGAAATAGCTCAGTGCATCTCTTATCAACTAGATAATTTCAATGATGTTCATCATGATATGACCCCTTGCCATTTGCATCAACATGGATAACATAGATACTGACTTCCCATGCTGCCAATCATTTCCAAAGAACACTTCCCACACAGGGAAACTGTTGATGTTCCAATTGTGCTCCCTCCATGAACCTGACCAACTGCTTATCCATTGGCAATAGCCCAGGAGGCAGTAAGCAGGTACATTCCAGGGCTAAGGAGAACTGCTAGCACTTGAGCCCATTGAGCACTTTTTCCAGAGCCAGAATTGGTATATAAGCTGCCTGAGGCAACAGAACCAGTAACTGCTGCCCAATAGATGCCAGATGACTTCAGCTTGGTTGATCCATCAGTGACCCAGCACTGAGCATCTGGTGAAACAGCCTTGAGTCACCATCACCAGGATACCAATGTAGGGATGGAAGGGCCTTCATCTGGTGTTGCAACAGGATCATCGTTGAGGAGGGACTCAGCCACCCACTTGTACAGGTGTGTCACTCCCTGGCAGGCCAGGTGATCACAATCCTGCATATACTACTTCTATTTGATGATGTTCTGTTGCTGGGCACTGCCTTGATGAGTGTTTTGATTACCCAGGAGTGAGGACATGATGGGAATTTCTGGCCTCATGGGGACCTGAGAGCTCTTGTTGATCCTTTCCATTTCTACCAAAGTTATAGCACACCAGAAGTTGCCTCTTGTAGGGAATGTAGAGATGGGCTGTGTCTGGGAAATTCTTAGAAGTTCAGGTATCTGCAAATTCCTGTGGCTCCTTCTTTCCACCAGAGAGATCAGTTGGCATGGTTCCATGTGTCAGAAACCTGTGACACAAATGGAGATCCAGGTCCTAGTGGCAGGGTGGCTGAATCAGCCACATTTACCTTCTGCAATGTCTGTTCCTCTTTTATCCCGCATTGGTAATAAATGCTTTCTGTGCCACCCAATGCCAGAAGAATATTGAGGTAGGGAATATGCCAGCATCAATATGCAAATATCCAAATTCTTGGAGGTGGGTGTGTTAGGGAGGGTAATTTGTTCCTATGGGGTCAGGGATCCAGTGCTGTGCTCCTGTGTGTATGTTAGCCAAGAAGGTGACTTGCTGGGTTGGGCTCTGTATCTTGCTAGAATTGATGGCCCAGTTGGAGTGTTGTAGTCCAGTTAGCAATATGCTCAGTCCTTGGGCAGTTTGTTTCTCACTCTGGCCCAGCAACATGATTTCATCAATATAGTGGGGCAACTTGGAATCCCTTGAGCAGGGGTAGTTTGCCCATATCCTGCCCCACCAGTGGAGCCAAAAATCCCTGGGTACTGACTGACCCAACCCACCCAGTGGTAGTAACCTCCCAATCACGTTCTATTGTGGCCCACCCAAAAGGTCCAACACAATTTGCTTCCCCTTCTTCTGTATCTCCTGGAAAAATAGTGGCTTGGGTGCCTGTATCCGAAAGTGCTATAAAGGTTCCTTCACCGCTTCCAAATCACACAACCACTGGGAAATGGACAGGGACCTTGGCCTCATTCCTTGGTCATTTAGTCAGTTCTGGTTTAAGAGACCCCTCCCTGGGGACCAGACTCCTTAGTCTTGTAGAAAGGATAGGCAGGGGTTCTGCACACTCAACCTCCTGTTCCACGACCCAGACCTAAGGATTATAGGAAGGAGGTCAGGCAGGGGAAGATTGTCCCTGTTAAGTGCATAGCCCTCTTTCAAGTTTATATCTTTTCCAAGATTCTCCAAGGGAGATACTGACATCTATGTTGTCCTTGGAGACCCCTTGCTCTATTAACCACAGGAACAAAGCTCAACAAGTGGGATCCTGAGTCGAACAGGCTGCCTTTTGGTGCCCTATAAATGTGAGAGCTTGCCACATTACTGAGCATGTGCCCACAACCTGCCACCAGGCTTCCATCCCACTCACCAAAGAAGCCACTCCCTTAGCCTGGGAGTCCCTCCCCCAAGCAGGGATAGTAGGATGAACTTGCTCTATTGCATCACCCAGGGAAAGCTCTTGGTGAGGAGCAAACATAACTTGTTGCCCAACTCTGGAAGGCCCTTTCTAATAAACTCATCAGTTTCCCATTGTGATATGGGAATCTGGTGAGGGACTAAATCACTCCAGCAGGGTTGGAATATCCAATTGTCAATAGCCAATGGTCACAGCATAACCACAGCTTCCTCCCCTACTCCAGGGCTTAGTTGGAATTCATGGGAGGTCACCCAGAATGGGGTATGCTCATCTGACTCTCTTTAGGACCCAGTTAAACAAAAGACATAACCTCTGTGGCCAGCCTTGGCTCACCTGTGGCAGTACAGCCACCACTCCCTTTCCATCTCTCCTTCCTTCTCTCTCAGCTCCAGCTTGTTGACAGTCTGTTGGAGGATGGGATTGGATGCAAGGCAGCTGAGACTTCTACAACCAGCATGGTTAATGTGGGTGGCCACCACCCCCTCATCATTAAGTTGAGACAGCCACAGGAGGAGGCACTTTTCTGTCTTCTGCCCTTATCTATCTTTCATATCCTGTATCTACTTTTCTATAAAAGCTCACATCTTCCTTTTCACCTCCAGTTCACCTTCTTCAGTTCTAATAATTTCCTGAATAACGGTCTCACACTAACATCAGAATCATACTAGGTAGCATAAGTGTACTGAGTTTGCTTGAGAACAGATGAGAACAGATGTAGGAAGACATGAGCCAGAGAAACGCATGTTAGGCAGTGGAAGCCCGGACATTTCTGATCTCAACCAAAAACCAATTAGCCAACACTCTGGTGTTCCTGGGGAGATTTTCAAAGTTCCATTTATCACTGTCTCTGGAGACAAAGATAATACACCCTTGGTCTCCTAGCCATGCCTTAGTGCCTTTATCCAGACTAGTAGTAACCCCTCAATTTAGCTCACAAAGCCCTGTTGTACTCAAGATGCTGTGAAAATGGAATGGTTAATAGCTTCACTAATCAACTTGATATGCTTTAACTTCTTTTTACCCAGGGAAATACAAAGAAGAAGCAGAGAACAACTCAACAACCTGTGTCAAGCTGATATACCAATAATCCCTCATGGTGCTTACAGGGACCTCTACCCCTAGTGAGAAGAAACAAGCCATGCCAACAGCAACAAATTTGTCTATGTTCACTACATAGCCCTGCTCCTGCAGGGACATCCTGCCTGTCCAAGTTGCAAACTTAATGAAACATGGCCCAAGGACATACAGCCCCAAGCAACTCATGTAGCTCACTCTCCCTTGCTCCCCCTCCCCATTCCCATAACCCTTTGTTCCTAGCAGTCATATATACTGCCTGGCCAAAACTTGCATTTTGAGCAGTAACTTTTCGTTGCTATTCCACATTAATGCTACTTTATTTCAATAAACTTCTTCTATACTTTGGTTTTCAGCACCTAATACACAGTCCCTTGTACAGAAGGAACACAAGAGTGATGAGAAGAGCAACCACAAAATGAACCCACTCCATATTTTTCCAAGGACCATGCTCGATGAGACCAAACCTATGGAGTGAGTTGCTTTTACAGTGGAGCAGCTTGCAAACAGGCTCAGGGACACAACAGAAACTGTCAGCAAATGACCAGTTTACTACTTGCACAGCATGAATAGTCCAGAAGAGCAGATAACCTCCTTCTTATTTATCCAGCACAGAGTTAAAAAGAGCAGAGAAAGAAGTCTCATCACCACAGATTTCCTGGGTTGACTGAAAACTACTCCAAGTTGGGGTTGGATAGATGGCAGCTCCATACATCCTAATTTTCTTTGGAGAAAAAGACCAATGTATACTGTTTGAGTCTGGTTTGTATCCACCTCAGAGGGTGGGGTTCCTGCAGCTGAGAATTTTGTCTTAATTATCATCTGGGGTTCCTTGCTCCTAGTTTCCTGGATTAAGGTTTGGCTTGTCTGTATCATTACATGTTACATCTCCCTAGGTTTCAGATGGCACAAGATAGAAAAGCATATTGGGGTAGCTGAAGGCAGAGGATAGCAGTTTATTGTGTGTTTGTGACTTCCTCAGAGAAGAAAGTTGGGGTAGGTGGGTCTGAGTGATTGCCACTTAACAGTCTGTGACTTCCCTAAAAGGTCCCCTTTGGGTATGTACAAAATCAGATTGCTAAGCAAAAACTACTACAGAACAGGCAGCAAAACACAGAAAATTAGCCATGTTAAGTGCTACCTTGTAAATATGAAATGACTGACCTTCAGCAAACAATTCCTCTATGCATGTGCTTTTTTCTTTGAAATTAAAATGACTGCTGCCTGAGATCAATTCTTGAGAAATGAACACTAAGGCAAAATTTTATGCATGTTGCTTTTTGGAAAAGTGAGGTAGAATTGGGCAGAGAGAGAAGTGAAGCTGCACTGAATTTGCCATGGAGTACAAGAGGGCTTTGTGAGCTAAATTGAGGTGTTACTACTAGTCTGGATACAGGCACTAATGCATGGCTAGGAGACCAAGGGTGTGTTATCTCTGTCTCCAGAGGCAGTGATAAATGGGACTTTGAAAATCTCCCCAAGAACACCAGAGTGTTGGCTAATTGGTTCCTGGCTGAGATCATGCCATGAAGCTGAAATGAGTAATTTGGGGATGTACCAAATTGAAGAATGGGGACCATGGCTTTATATTCCAACCGTGACCAGCCACTGGACATAGGCTACTTTTATTCAAAGCATCTCTTTCACCCAAAGACAATACCTGGGAAGGGACAACAGAAATGAGCTGGCAAAGAACAATTGTCCCAGCAGTTGGGAAAATGAAGGACTCAGTCCTGAAAGGGGATCTGGTTGATGCCCTGGAGCAGACCCTGCATGTCTTTTTTTGGTAAGGTAGTAGGCTGTATTTCTAAAATAACTTTTTCTTTATTGGCATACATTGGTAATTTTCATGAGAAATTGGATTGTGCAAGAAAGATTAGAATTTGTTATTAAAATTAGATTTCTTGTGACTCTTTTCTAATTGGGTGTTAATTTGGACAGAAAATAACAGTAGGGTCTATAACCTGCTATTCTTTGTTCTGAAATATGATGTTGTCACTTATGGAGTACTTCATTTTCAGCATTCCTCTCAGCAGTAGAGAAGTTAAGCACCTTATAGCATGTGTTACCCTACAATTACTGCCAAAGCACTAATATTCAAAGCACAGCCGGTAGAATTCCGTGAATGTGTTGTGTTTGCCCTCTGTTTTGAAAGCACCAGTGCACAAAACCTTCCATACACCTTAAATTTCTCCATTTTTAATGTTACCATCAATAGTTTTATATGTCTTAGTAAATGTGGTTCAATTTCATTATAGCAGCAAATATATTTTGCAAAACACAGGCCTGGTGTTCTAAGAGTTTTCAATTTTCACAAATTACTCAGATGTTTGCAGTTACAATATGACGTTGTTTCCATTTGTTTAAGGATTTTGTAGTTTATATGAAATCAAATTCCCTGATATCATACTCAAATTAAATTAGTAATTCCACATATTTCTTCATGTTTCTGTTGATTGAGATTAAAACTGCTTTCTTCATATTTCTGGTTATCCATAGCTGTGTAACAAACAATTCTAAGACTTAGTTGCTTAAAAGGGCAAACTTCTAAAAAAATATCCTACGGTTTTGAGGATCACTCTATTCTATTGGTCAAAGCAGGCCCAGGCCTGCCCAGATTCAAGCAAGCGAAGGGGAAATTGACCCCACAATTCATGTGAGAAATGTTAATGAGTGACATCGCTAACCCCTGACATATATAATTGAAAAGAGATAGAATTTGAACTCTGAACGACTATTTCAGAACAAATTTTGTTATACTGAATTCTGCTGAGTGCTCTTTTAAGTACACACTAGTGTTAAATTAACTTTAGATATGGTATCTATTGAGCAGTATCTTTACAAGTTCACTTTATGAATACTATAACTTTTAGATTAATTTCCAGGTAAGGCAAAACATGTTTTTACTGCATTCTTTCACTTATTCATTCATTTATTAAAATGGTATTTCATAAACACCTATTTTGTAACAGAAATTGTGCTGCCCAGTGAAAATATGTTGAACACTGTACATGCTGTCGGGGAGCCTGTAATAGGGAAATCACCAAGTGAATAGGAATTTGCAGTATTATGTGATATGTCTTATGATAGGAAAAATCCAGGATTTTAAGTATAGTAAGAATGATGTCTAACATGGCTTGCATTGGGAAAGGCTTTTCACTTGAAATTAGCACAATAAATTCTTATCTAAAATGGCTGAATGGACTAGAATCTAGGCAAAGGAAACAATTTTCAGTAAACATTATTCAGTACTGTTTCAGCAGGACAAGATTACATTGGACATGGCAGAACATAGAAATCTGAGATTGGAGAGACAAATGGTGGCATACTGTGTAGGACCATATAGCCTTGCTAACGGAATTTATATTTTACCTCTGAGTCAGTAAACATACATAGAAGCAGAGGAGTGACTTTATTAAGGCTTTAATATGCAAATACCACTTGAGTGGTAGCTTGGGGAATGTAGAGATTAGGGACATGACTTGACATAAAAATAAGAGAGAGAGAGATTTAAGAGACATTTTCTTATAATCCTGGTGAGAAATGATAGTTACCTGAATTAAGTAAATGTTTCTTGAGAGATACAGACTTGAACATATATGAGAGCTACCAAGAATGTAAATTTGGAAAGTTCAGAGTGCTTCATTATAGATGAGATGTAACAATGAGGCAGAAAGTTACTTTCAAGTTTGGGGCTGGGAATTGGTGTTGCTTTGCGGTAGTTAATTCATTTTGATACTTTAGGCAGGAAGTTTGAGGATATTACATTACATTTGTAATCACTGACTTTGAAGTGCTGATATAATATCTAGTAAGAAATTGGATAAAAAATTTAGAACACAGGAAAAACACTTGGTTTGTTGTTACAGAAGGACTATCAGCAAAAATTGTTCTTGTTTTTTTTTTTTTTTTTTTTTTTTTTTTTTTTTTTTTTCTGAGGGCTTCAGAGTAGATATGATTGCAAAGAAAGTGAAGCCAGAGATAGAAAGGAAGAACAGGATCTAAGGCCCTGAAGACTGACATACTGGATACAGGTAACATCCATACAGGGCACAACAAGAGTGCTTTGAGAGGTGAGATGGAAAGCCGAGGTGCACAGTATCAGAGAAATCAAGGGGGAACAGCATCTCAAGAAAGCAAAATTTTAGTTTACTTTTATTTTTGAAATGGGAGACCTCTAAACATATTTAAATAGTTCTATAAAAATGTGTAAGAAGAGCAAGAGGACAGTTTATATTTGAAGAGATTTGTACTAAAGATTAAATCCTAAGACAGTAGAAAAAAATCTTATTTGGGATAAAGCAAATCCATAATTAGGAAAAATAGCTATTGTCATGTTAATATGTGGAAAATGCCATCAATTGAATTAAAGTATTTAAAAGAGCTTACTTATAGGAATGTTGCATACATAGCTTAAAAATGTAATATGAAACATAAAAACTAAGGAAGAATTACTTTCCAATGATATTAAAAGGCAATTTCAGATTCTATAAAATTTGAATGAAAGACAAAGTCACATACCCATACACAAATCCATAATTTTCCATTTTACTTGTTGCTGCTTATGTCATTGAAATCTAACTATAAAAATTGTTTTAGAAAATTTATTTCGTTTAATAAGAAGAGATTATGGGTATGTTAGGTGGGCATCTGGATTTCTATCTCCTTATTTAAATTAGCTATCATAAGGATGCAATTAATCTAATCACACATTTTTCCTGTTGCTGACAATTTTACAATTTTAGCCATTATCAATAAGACTGAATTGTTTATTGTTGCTCATATAACTTTGCACATACGTATGGGCATTTCTATAAGATAAATTCTTAACAGCTGAATTGCTTAGCTAAATTGTGTATGATAAAATCATGTACCAATTGATAGAACCACAGTACATCAAGAGTGAATCAGATATACATATATATTATATATATATATATAAATAGAGAACTGATTCATTATATAACTCTTATTTCAAGAACGGAATGATAAGGATCAAACTAGCTATGCCTGCTTTGGATTTGAATGAGTGAGAGGAGAGAAAGAGAGACAAAGGGACAGAGATTTGTTTTGGTCAACTGTATTGATTTCCTGATTTAAGACTTCACCAATCTGTGAGGCCACAGATAATCATTAAATTAATAAACAAGCAAAGATATATAAAGAGGAAAAGAGAAAAAAAACTGGAGGCACACTCATAAACAACTATGTTATGAATCAGAACTCAATTCAGTACATTGGGTAGAGAAGTTCTCTTAGGATAAAACACACCTTGCACTGCAATTTTGAACTAAATTATTTTCTACTCACCTTAGAGCTAACAGAGTTGAAAATTAAATGAATTTCAAGTGAAGTCAGGTGAAATCATTCCATATTCATGATTCAATGTCTATAAAACAAAATTAGGATTATTTAAATTATGATTTTGAAGAACATAATGAAGAACTTTATTAATGATTTGTGAAAAATGATCCAATAGTCTGAATATGACATGAGTAAATAATATCTAGTCAAAAGTTAGTTCTCATATGGAAATTTCTATAGTGAATTATATTGACTTAAATTATAACCTGTGATTGAAGAAAAGGTTCATCCAGAATGTAAGAAAAAGGTAATTAACCTATGCCAGTCAATTTATTTTAATTGAATTCATCTTTTCCAGTTTATAAATAAGTGCTTCTGAGATGCTACTTTCATTCTAAATTGAAAGCATTGAGCATGCAGTTTAAAAGGCATCTGCTTTGCATTATTAACAGCGCAGTGATTTTATTTTTAATTTTTTCATCTTTTAATCCTATGTGCATAAAGCATAAGATAGTAGACCTGAAAAAATCACAGAGATACATATGTTGTGAACTATATTTATATTATAGCTAGATCAATTGATCCTTGGTATATACATACATCATGGGTATTCATGTAACATATATTGAGAACTAAATTTATTGACATGCATATGTATATAAATGAGGAATATGTATATGAATATATTGGTATAATACAAAGGAAATTATATTTATATAATACATTGAAGGTTAATTATAATATTTCTTCCATCACTATTCCTGTTCTTATATAAAACTTCAAGATTAACTTTCATTCCTGACTTGATAAAATGAGTCTTCTGGACAGAACTCATTTATTACCCAAATAAAATTTCAGTCCAACTAAAAAAAAATATATCTGATACCAGTCAAGCACTTCAGATAAGATATGTATGTATATACATATATATACACATATATACGCACACACATATATATGAAATTTTTCTTTAAATAAAATAAAATCTTTATAGAACCATTATTGAGAACTTGGAAAACACAGTCAAAAAGAAAATAAATGATACTAATAACTCCATTGAACATAAATAAACTCCATTTCACATTCATGCTTTTTTTCCAGTTAATATTTCTGTGAATTTACGGACATGAATGTTTAACGATAATTTTTAAGTGAAATTTGGGTCATTCAGAATAAATAATTTATATTTAATTCTTTTATTTAGGTATTCATTATATTTTTGCATATCTTCAAATGACTGAAAACGTGGGTTTTTAATGGTTGGATGCTATTACAGGTGCTTATTGTCCCTTTATATATCTTCTTTAGGAAAATGTCTATTTAAGCCTTTTGCTCATTTTTTTGGATTGGGTTATTTGTCTTTTCATGGTTGAGTTGTAAGTTTTCTTTATATATTCTGGATATTAAAACCTTATCAGGTATATGGCTCAAAAGCATTTTCTCCCATTTTTCCATTGTATTTTTACTTTCTTGATAATGTCTTTACTTTCTTGATAAAAGATCTTAATTTTGACAAAGTCCATTTTATCTATTTTTTCCTTTTGTTTCTCATGCTTGTGGTGTTATATCTAAGAAATCACTATGAAATCCAAGGCTATGAAGATCCCATCTATGTTTTCTTCTAGGACTTTTAGGAGTTTAGCTCTTATGTTGAGGTTCTTAAACCAATTAGATTTAATTTTTATATATGGTGTAAGGTAGAGGTCTAATTTCATTCTTTTGTGTGGATATCCATTTTTTTACAACACCATTTGTTGAAAAGAATATTCTTTCTCTAATTAATGTACTTGGCAACATTGTCAAAAATCAGTTAGTCATACAGGTGTGTGTTTATTTCTGAGCTCTCAATTCTATTCCATTGGTCTATGTGTCTACCATTATGCTGGTACTACACTGTCTCAATTACTATGGCTTTGTGGTAAGTTCTGAGACTGGGAAGTATGAGACCTCCAACTTTGTTCTTCCTTTGCAAAATTGATTTGGCTATGTGGGACCCCTTGTGATTCCACATGAATTTGAGGATCAGCTGTTGAGATTTCAATAGGCATTGCATTGAATCTGTAGGTAGCTTTGGGTGATACTGACATAATAATGTTAAACCTTCCAATCCATTATGCATATATCTTGTCATTTATTTAGATCTTCTTGCATTTCTTTCAGCAATATTTTGTACTTTTCAGTGTACAAATCTTTCATCTCCTTAAAGTTTATTCCTAGGTATTTTATTCTTTTATGACAAAATTCAATGTCCTTTCATGGTAAAAAAAAAAAAAAAAAAAAAAAAAAAAAGTCAGAAAAATAGGAATACAATGCAATACCCTCAACCGGATAAAAGGCATACATGAGAAATCACAGCAAGCCTTATACTCAATAGGGAAATACTGCAAAACTTATTCCATGAGATCAGGAATAAGACAAGGATGCTTGCTTTCACCACTGCTGTTAAACATTGTAACAAAGGTATTCAGATAAGAAAGAAGGGAGAAAACTATCTCTTTTCACTGATGATGTAATCCTTTAGATAGAAAATCCCAAAGAATCAAGAAAAAAAAAATATTATTAGAATTGATAAGCAAATTCAGAGAATTTCTAGGCTACAATACCATCAAAGAAAATCAGCTGTGTTTCTATACAGCAACAAAAGATATTCTGAAATGGAAATTACAAAACAAAAACATCCCATTCATAATAACTAAATGACTTTTTAAGGACTTAATCTATAAATCAATCCCAGCCTACAGTGCAGTCCAATATTTATATTATTTATGGTAAAAATATCAATGATACAGAGTTGAGAGGTCATTCTGGAGGTTATTCTTATGCATTATATAGATATGCCTTTTGAGTTTCTAGTGTATTAGAATAGCTAGAAGGAAGTAACTAAAACTGTTGAATTGTAATGCAGTAGCCTTGATTCTCGATAATGATTGCATAACTATATAGCTATTACTGTGTGACTGTGTGATTGTGAAAGCCTTGTGACTGACACTCCCTGGATCCAGTGTATGGGAAGATTAGTAATAAAATAAAGACAAAAAATATATAAATAATAGGGGGGAGGAGAGAAGCGTATGGGATGTTTTGGGTGGTCTTTTTTATTTTTTTTATACTTATTATTTTGGGGGGGAGCAGTGAAAATGTTCTAAAATTGATTGTGATGATGAATGCAAAATTACATGATGAAAAAATATCAATGACTCTTTTGTGAGGATAACAAGATTTTATACAAAATGATGGTAGGATGTAGGCATTCCCAAGCAATGTATTTTTTTTTTTCTGATATGCAAGTTAACACAATTGTCTCATGAGCCTTCCAGTATTCTTTGAAATTCACACTATTCAATTGTAATTATAAAATCAATATGTTATGACCAAACTCAGTAACTACTGCAAAAATGTTTTAGGATATTTACAATAAAGAATTAAGTCACATAACTGAATTCTTGCTTTACCACTTGATCTCACTTTCAATGCTTCTGATCATTTCTTTATTTGTAAAAGACATGAGATTAATATCTGTCCTGACTACCTCATAGTTTTTATGTGAAGGCAAAAGAGAAGATATCAGTGAATATACTTGTAAAATATAATTTAATGCAGAAATGTGTTATTGTCTTCATGAATTGAATTCAGTGGTTTAATTAAAGCAATTAATGCACTAATTAATGGACTAACTTTAGTGGATGGATTTTAAAGTTTTGTAATTCTTAGTTTACAGATGAGATTACATCAGTTTATCAATGCAATTATATTATTATAGTTGCATTTTATGTAATAAATATAGGTAATTGTTAACTTGACATACTTATGACATTTAATATTTCTATGATTCAGAATTACAAGTTCATGAATTTTGATCCAAAATTGTGATATTAGAAAACTTTAGGGAACAAAAAGTTTTGTTTTGTTTTTTTTCTTTTTCCCCTTAGGTAAGGTGCCCAAACTAATTTGACAGAAAAGCATTTATGAACTGACATGAGACATCTGTTAGGTCTCAGCACTCTTACCATGAAGAGATTCCTTTGCTAGTTATAGATATTTAATTTTATTGTTGTTATTTTTTGACATTATTTATCTATGAAAATTAAAAAAAAAAGAATGATTTCTGCATGAGTAAAAGTAAACAGGAGGCATCTATCAACATAAATATTACAAGAAATAGAAAAAATTGACTGTGGTGTTGCATATCTTGTTGGTATCTTTCTGAATAATATAATATGGAGACACTACAAGTACAACTAATGAATCAACAAGATAGTTCCTGAAGTTTCACAGCGATAGTAATAAACAAGAACCAAGGGGAAAAAAGGAGACATATTGAATAGGGAATCTTATAAAGATCTTGAACTTTTGTTAACTGAGTGGATACTCAGTGAAGAAATGGAGATATGTCATTTAATTGACTATATATCGTGAAGTCAGCTAGAATATAACATGATTCAGGCTCTTAAAATGATTGAATATTCAGAAGACTTGATGCAGATATTTAAGAATCATCATAGTGATTAGTAGCTTAAAATGTATCACGGACAAATAGCTAAAATTATATTGATAAATTTATCATTAAAATATTTTATAAAAATCTTAGTCATGTACAACTTACAATTTACAATGCTGATGAAATCACTCTGGCCTAGGCCTGCTGCTTTGGAGAAAAAAAAATGCTGAGAAAAGACCACTAAATTTAATTTTTAAGAGCACTAAACACACTTTGGTTGTTCTTGGCATACAAATACTACAAGCATATAAAATTAAAAGTTGTATTTCATGTTCATGAAAAGCCAACATCTGAGAAACTTGAAAAGTGTATGCAATATAGATAAGCATTTTTGTGAAAAATAAAAGCATGTGTGTGGTGGTTTGGAGCTGTACGTACCCATAAAAGCATATACTCAAAGTTAATCTATTCCTGTGTCTGTGAACACATTGTTAATTAGGACCTTTTGATGAGTTTACTTTAGCTAAGGTATGGCCAAGGATCGGTCTTGATCCTATTACTGGAGTCCTTTACAAGCAGAATGAAATTCACACACAGAGGGAAAAATCTACAGAGCGAGCAGTCAGAATTTGAACATCAAACGGAACCCAGAAGAGAAAGGAGAGACCAGGAGACACCACCATGTGCCTTGCTGTGTGATAAGCTAAAGATAAAGGTCACCAGCAGCCAGCCCCAGAATAGCACAGTCTTGGGGAAGAATGTATCACCTTGATGATGCTTTGATTTGGACTTTTTCCTAACCACTAAACCATGAGCCATTAAATTCCCATTGTTTAAGCTAACCCATTGCATTTTATTTGCTTAAACAGCCAAGGAAACTGAAACAATGTGCAACAAGTGAAATCTTTGCTTTAATGATCAATTTGAACTAGTAGCACAAGCCATTTGCAGGCAAGATGGGTGAGAATAAAATTGTAAAAAATTATTATTCCAGGAAAACTGTTCTACCTATCGTCTTCTAGATTCTGCAAAGTGTAATCTTTTCAGTATTTATTTCCACCCAATGTAAATCTAGAACAGCTTTGTGATCCATGAATAACCCATATAGGAACTTCAGTTGGTTATTGTGTAGTTGCTATAGTTATTTTACTGTGTCCTTGCAAATAACACATTTCTAGGTCTCAAGACTTCATGAAGGTGTGAAGAATGACATTTACCAAACAGTTACTAATGGATGGTGTAATAGGTCAGCAAAGCAAATGCTTGGCACAGACTTTGACATTCAGTGATATTTAAAAATGAATTTTCAAATGAATTTTAAAGATTCTTATCACTAATGAGAAAATGATTTCAATTATGCTATATATGTCGACATTTATCAGCTGGAAGTATAAAATAAGTTAAGTACAGTGAATATCTGAGAAATCATGAATGTCGACTAGAAGACACCTGGAGCACATTTCTTGAGAGTGAAATAGCTGAAATGGGGTTAAATACAGACGTGTGAGGATAGTAGTAATGATAAGCATTCTGTTGTGAATTATTTGAAATCTGTTGGGGCATGATAAAAAATGTGCTCTCATGTAATTTTTGGTCTTAATACATAGAGAGAGGCTGTATAGACAGAAACCTACTTTAATGAGGTAGATGACACTGGAAGAAGTCATTACAAAGACTATCTAGACTATACTGCCTCAATATTTAAGACCCCTGTTCCCTTCCAATTTTCAAGGGTTCAATTCTAACATGATGATGATGATGTTGACAGCAATGATTTGCCTTTTTCTCAAAAACCCTCCAACAGTCAGAGGTAAATAACATTTACGGCACGTGTACAATTAATAGTTTAATAGATGGTTTATTAAATACTGCTCTTAGAAACAACATATACTATGCTATTTATGGTCTATTGCTATCCCACTATTTTATTTATGAATTTAATACTCTACACATACAAATGTGAAATAAACTTAAATATTAATAGTCCTTCTAAAAATCACATTGGGTAAAAATATTAATGTGTTTTATTTTTTATGATGCTCCAGAGTCCACCTGTATTTTTTCTAATGCATAATATATTATGCTTAATATATAGTATCACATACCATAAGAATGTTATAAGAATAAGTTATTGATTTTTCTCCATCTTTTAACAATACTTCTTTAATACATAATGTACATTAAAATTCAGTATTGCATATATTTTTCAAAATCCCTGACATTAGTGGCATTATCTGAAATATATACAAATTAGTATATTGCACATATTTATGTTTAATGATTTTTAAATGACTGCACACAAGAAAAGAAAATTATCAAAGGATTTTTAGATCTAAATATATTTATTTTTATATTATTTAGTGCCGATATTTCAAGAAACTTAATGAAACTACACTAACCATTAGTTCTTTATATTTGCTTAAGAGTTTTGCTACTATTTAGGAAGTTTTTTTTTTTTTCTATAATTGAAAATGTTATATTAATAGAGAATAAAAATTCACCTCTATTAAATGCAGATTTAAAAAGTATTATTTCATGCCATGTCAATTACATGTTCATCTTGTGTTGCAGTGGAGGCTGGTTATTCTCCTAAAGTTACTGGACTCATGGATCTTATAGTCCAGTAGGAAAATAAGTAGAACATTGATTAAAGTGTAAGATATAAAATAGCTGCCATAGAAATTTCAGAAAATATTTTGGAAGAAATATGATCTTGACCAACTCATGATTTTCATGCAGTAATAAAGAGGGAAGCAACAGTAACCACTTCTCTTCATTCCATAAATAAATTTTAGAGTTTCTGTTTGAGGTAGCAGAGCCCTTTAAGATTCTGCACCTCACATTTCTACAAATTCCTTTGGAAGCCTCAGGGGAAAGAGAAAATGATATACAAATGTAAACACATTTTAAAAGGGCATTAGACATTTACGTTTGAAAAAAGACGTGAATCTATCATTGAAAAAGTGGTCATATTTTAAATCATAAGAACAAATGGAAGGATCACAGTAAAGAGAATAAAATATTAAAATCTCTCAATCTCTCTCTCTTAGTTAAGTTTTCACATTTTAGAATGTGTGACTTGAAATTTTTATGGATTATTAAGGATGTGTGATATTGTCATCAATTTAATAGTAAAGCAATTCATATAGGCCATGCACAAAAGTTTATTTTACTGTAACCCACATTAACTAAGTATTTTAATTATTTAGTTTTAGGTCCTGATTATTGCCATTATTTATAAATGAAGCATAATATGTATAAGAAGAACAAGTCATAGGTCATTTCCACAAATTCAGAAAAAATATTTACATTATAGGAGCAATCTATTTGAGAAATTATGCATGTTTTAAGATGTGTATGTATATATGCTATACATGTAAATAAGTACAATTTTATTTAGTTACTTGTATTTCATTTTATATTACCCTAGAAAGGGGGGTTGATAATCCATTGGTACATAGAAGTATACCTGCTCCAGTATTTTATAGCTGGTATTATAAAATGGCTTGTCAATTTCTGCTTTGATTAGTTGGTGTCTCTGCAGAGATGGTTGGTAAATATTGTGTATATACCTTATATTTAAAAAATAAATAAATTATTTGAAATTATTTGCCTCTGAGTTTATGAAAGGTAGTCTGTTTGTGACTTAAAACACACACATACAGACATTCACATACATCTATTCTAATGATTTGCTTCCTCCAAATCTTATCTCCCCTAAAAGTTTTGATATGTTTCAGATTCAAATGGTCTTATATCTAATATACAAAATAATAGTAAGGTGAAAATTTTCTATCTATATTAGTTAATTTAACAATTGAAGTTTCAATGTTTCACAGCATCAAGAAATCTCCTACCAATATCTTTTCATCTTCAAATTACAAAAATATTAAATCTAGATCTATAATATATTATTTTTCATTCACATATTTGCACTATAGGCATGCATACTAAAGCAAGATTCCAGATAAAATATTTCTTTCAAGAATTATCCATACCTTCAGCAAGGCAATTTTCATTTTCTGCTTATGAAATCATGACTGTGTTATGTTTGTTTTATGGAATTCATAGAATTCATTATGTAACTGGAACTTGAGATTTCATAGTTTTCTGTCCTCTGTGTTCTCATCCAAATTAGGAAAGCCTGTTTAAAAATGCAAAAGATATACAGGTTTGTGAATTACTTATGCAAATCCTATAAAACTTGGTGTTTTATAAATTGGAAGACAAATGAGAATTTACAGGAACTTTTAGCAGAAATAGCACTATTTTCTTTATCGAGCTTTTGACTGTTTACCCCCAGAGGTCAAGGAGTGGTAGTCAATTATTTCTGTCTCCAGTAATTCTAATCATATGATTCTAAATGCAGTAGCTGTGACACATTCATCCAATATTGATTAACCTATGTAATGTCATTCTGAAATGGAGTTAATGATCCAGTAAAATGGTTGTAATCAGAATGGAAAGTTTGGGAATGTTGAAAAAATGGAAGTACAAATTTTGAAAGAAGTAAATTTTGTTTAACTATGGTAATTTGGGTCACTTTTATTTACATCTTTATTTTAGAATGTTCAAAGCCTCTTCAATTACAAAGAAAAGGAAACATGGAAAACATGTACAATGCTTTTGACATTAAATTGGATCTTAGATGTTTTAATCAACATAAACTTGTTGCTATAATTAATGTGAAACTAATGTGTTATCATAACCAATTAAATATTAAAATGATAATCAATTAACTGGGATATATACTTTTAAAGAACTTATTTACTATGTAGTATATCTGAAGAAAAGCCTATTCATGTATACCTCCATACAGTTTCTATGCTGATAAGATGAAACAATCAAACTTAAAAAGCTGTACAGGATTTCTGCTTCTGACAGTATGGTTAGCTAGATGTCCTCACGTTGCAAAATAAGTATATTTTATATAAAAGAATCATTACTTTTATGTTTAAACATTTTGCAAGCTCATAAAAAGTAAGGGGAATTCCCCAAAGGCAAGACAACAACAACAACTAAGAGCTGAAAAGAGATCGATGAGCAAAATGCAGAATCTGGCTTAACCACAGAAGCTCGTGTCAACACCAAGCAAGCAATGAATGCTCACAGCTCTGTTGAAGGATGAGGAATTTGGCCTTGGCCACCTGTGAAGTTGGCAACTGGAATTGAAACAATCTACATGAAGGTGGAGCCCTTGAGGGGGAACCAAAACATCAAACTTGTAGAAAACTGTTTAACAACAACAACAAAAAAGCCCTATTGTTGCCATCATTTTTTTAAGTGGACTAGGAAAGACAATAATTATCTTTCCTGAGAAAACCCAAGATGTCAAGTTAAAACAGCAGCTCTCCAGAATGTAAGATAAATTGTGCTATATTCATACAATGGAATATTATAGAAGCAAACATAAGGAACAGATTATTGCTACAAATCACAGCATGGATGGATGTGGTGAAAATAATCTTAAGAAAGAAGACAACAATTCCCAAAGATCATTGTTTGTATGATCCAGCTATATAAAGTTTGAGCAATGGCAAAACAAATCAATGTCACTAGGAGCCAGAAGAGGTGTTGTCTTAGAGGCAGATAATGTCTGGAAAGCATAAAGGGGCCTTTCGGAGTAATGACAGTGTTACAAACCTTTATTTGGATACTGGATGTACAGGAGTGTGTACTTTATGAAAATTCATCCACAAGAACACTAATTATTTCAATTTTAGTCTGCATATTACTCATCTTTAAAACTTTTACTAAAATAGATATAAAAAAAGGTGACTTTACCACAAATTATAGATAAGTGATCAAATTGGGCAAGCTATTGTTAAGACCTTATGTGGACATATTTATGTTTATAGTATTCCTCTACTTTGTTTAACCTGTGATAATGGTTTGGTTGCAGGTTCACAACCAAACTGACAACACAAAATAGGCATAATCATATATCAAGTTGACTTAGTTTTAAGAAGGATTAGTATAGCAACTTCACAGCAGAATTTCTGAGGCTCCCAGATAGAAATTCCAATGACTGAACTCCATATAATGGATTTGTGTGGTTAGGAGAAATAAGGTTGAGTGTGTGCTGGCCAGCATGTTCCCACAGACATGGCCCTGTAACCTGAGCCTCTAGATGAACTGTTCACTGTCTTTTAATTTAATCAGACTGCTTCCTATTTCAAGGTGAAATGCAGAGCATGGCCATTTTCCTGGAAGGTAGCTCCCTCTAGTGTCCCTAAGTTTCAAGTTTTTATCATCTCGAAGGTGAGCCTCTGGGAAAAAAAAAAAAAAAAAAATGTTTCTCCTTCTAGTCCACTCAAAATCCAGTCTCCAAGGCTCCAAGAGCATACACTGGGGCTAGTGTTGACAAAGTTGTTAAGAGTACTGAGTATTTGTGGGGATGGTGAAATTCAAGTAAATCATATGCATTTCAATAATGCACCACCAAGAAAATTGTCAACTGAGCTTATTCAATATTTCAGTCAATATGAAAATAAAGGCTTTCCTTAATTGTGTTTTCTTAAATCATCACTGATCTGTGATCATTATATTAAATCAATATTCACCCTACTGTTCATTGTTCTGATCCTTGAAGAATCAATTGTTTAATGTTCCATCCATACTCACATGTGGTCTAAACAAAAGAACAAAGCACACTAGGACAGAGGAGAAGGCAGCAGCAATCCTTTGGTTTCATATCCCTGCAATTGTCTAAAAAGATGCCATCCTGGTTCATAACAATGTAGTATACCAGCCACTCCCAGTCAGACATAAATCGTCCAGTCTAGTTCAAAGGCAGTATTCCTCTTAACTTATAAAAGAAAAAATATAATAAACACAATCAAGAAAATGCTATACAAGTGATAAACACCACTGCTGTTAATCAAGGAGTTGATCACCAAGAAATACTGATTGATTTCTTTTTCAATATCCACCGTGTAGATCATGAATACATACTATAGTTTAGTTTCAGTTCAATTCATCTTTTCAGTGGAATATAAACATGAGGTTTCTTCCATCATTGACCAGAATTTAGAACACATCTAAGAGAAATAGTCAAGACAACTATTCTCTTGCTCTGTGACGCTATGTAAGGTAAGCCATGATAATTGTCCTTTCTAATTTCATTATCCATCTGCGTGCTACATTTACACTCACAGCAATTTCTTTTTATGTGCTCTCAATGCATTACCTCCCAGTGAAGATTTTTTGTCTCCATACTGAAAACCCACAGATGGATAGACTTAGCGCAGTTTCCATTTTGTTCATTTCCAGGAAGAAAGAATAAATTTTAAAGTATAAAGGATTGCAGAATAACAAACTAAAACAGAGTTTGTCAACATTTGTAATCAGTTATTCCTTTTTTTTTTTTTTTGTGCAGGAAGTGTTTTCTCTTTTACTGAACTTTTCAATATACAACAGAAAAATTGTGAAGATAGTACAGAGTATTCCCATATATCACACTAGATTCCTCTATTATGAACTTTTTACATTAGAATTTGTCACAACTTCTAGTGAACTGATACCGATATGTTACTAATAAATAAAATTCATTCCTCACTCAGATCTCCTTAGTTTTTATCCAATGATTTTTTTCAATTCCAGCATCCCATCCAAGATACCATATTGCATTTAGTAGTAATGTCTGTCTCCTTAGGATTCTCTTAGCTGTGACGGTCATTACTTGTTTTTGATGAACTTGAGAGTTTTGAGGAAAACCGTGCAGGTGTCGCATACAATGGTCCCCAACTGGGATTTGTCAGCAGTCTTTCCCATGATTAGATTGGGTTTATGGGGTTTGTGGAGGAAAAAACACAGAGGTAAAGTATGATTGTCATCACATCACATCAAGTGTACATACCATCAACATGACTTACTGTTGATATTAACCTTGATAATCTAATGCTTTTCTCCACTATTAAATTAGTTTTCTCCTCCTCCTTTGTATGATACTCTTTAGAAGAAAGTCATTATACACAGTCCACATTTAAGAGTGAGGAGTTATGCTGCACCTTCTTGAGTGAAGAATCTGCATAAATTATTTAGAATTATTCTGAAAAAGAGATTTATCTATTCTCCCCCACTTATTTATTTTTCAAATTATGTATTTATTTCAGTAAGTACTCATGGATATTTATTATATATTTTAGGTTACAATGCAAAACCAGATTAGCTTATTATTTATTTATTTATTGGTGCTCAAATGTTTCCAGATTTTGTTATTGGGAGGTTTTTCTGTTGACTTATATGCCCCTTGAATATAACATCATTATTGTTGTTTTCTTTTCCTTCCTGATCACTTCCTGTTCTAGTTTGCTAATGCTGCCAGGATGCAAAACACCAGAGATGGATTGGCTTTTATAAAAGGGGCTTTATTTGGTTGCACAGTTACAGTCTGAAGGCCATAAAGTGTCCAAGGTAACACATCAGCAATTGGCTACCTTCACTGGAGGCTGGCCAATGGGGTCTGGAAAACCTCTGTTAGCTAGGAAGGCACGTGGCTGGCGTCTGCTCCGAAGTTCTGGTTTCAAAATGGCTTTCTCCCAGGACGTTCCTCTCTATGCTGCAGTTCCTCAAAAATGTCACTCTTCATTGCACTTAGGATATTTGTCCTCTCTCAGCTTCTCCGGAGCAAGAGTCTGCTTTCAACGGCTGTCTTCAAACTGTCTCTCATCTGCAGCTCCTGTGCTTTCTTCAAAGTGTCCCTCTTGTCTGTAGCTCCTCTTCAAATTGTCACTCACAGCTGCACTGAGTTCCTTCTGTTTGTCAGCTCATTTATATGGCTCCACTGATCAAGGATACCCTGAATGGGCGGGGCCACACCTCCACAGAAACCATCCCATCAGAGTCATCACCCACAGTTCGGTGGGGCACATCTCCATGCAAACAACCTAATCCAAATGTTTGAACTTAATCCCCACTAATATGTCTGCCCCACAAGATTGCATCAAAGAATGTGGCTTTTTCTGGGGGACATAATACATTCAAACCAGCACACTTCCTTACAATGCAAGATGCTCCAAGCTCATCATGTATATTTCCTGCTCCATCCCTAGAATCATCCATTTCTTCAAGAGTCCTGATTCTTTCTATGAAAGAATGGTAATAGAAATCAAGATCTGATGCTAGGTGTGGTACTAGGGTGTCACGTTTCTTGGCCTTCTCAGCTGACAGGTAAGGAAATATATGTATGCTTACTAACCTGCTTATACATTCACACACATATACATATATAAACACATATATATACAAACAGATAAGCATATGCATATATCTGCATTTATATTAAGCTAAACAAAAATTCATCTTGATATCTTCAACTCTAATTCATCACCACATAGATCATCTTAGCCTTCTCTCCTTGCTTGTCTGCAACCTTCCAATTAAACATTAAGAAAACTGACTCTCGCCACTTCCATCCATTTACTTAATTTTTCAGTCACAGCATACATATATCATGGTTTCAGAATTGTTAACCTATACCTCTGTAGAGGAAAACTATCAAACAGAAAACAATGCTTACATGTAGTTCCTTCTGAATTTAGTCCTACAGAGCCAACTCCTTTCCCAAAGTTACTTAGGCCAGAAACTTTTCATCCCATCCTTTTCAGTAAGTTTCAAAAGTTACTGAAAACAAAAACTGTTAATTTGTTTCAAAAGTTAAAAATATATTTAAATTATTTTATCACAGTCTGCAATCTATCCTGTTATTCCCTGAACTCTTAAATGATTTTTTCTTAATTTGCATATAGTAAAGCTTACTCTTAGTGCTGAAAAGTTTGAGGGATTCTGACAAATGTATCATGTCATGTTTCCCCCTTTGCAGTATCACACAGAATAGTTTCACTGCCCTAAATAATCCTTCATGCACCTTCTTCAAACCCCTGGAAATCACTGCTCTATTTTATAGTTTTGCCTTTCTCAAATGTCATATGAATGGAATCCTGCAGGATATGGAGTCTTCAGGCCAGCTCTTTCTCTTAGAAACACAGTGAGGTACAGTGAGTGTCCCAACTTATGTTCCTCTTCTTCAATATCATGTTGGCTATTCTACATCTTGTGATTTTCCTTATACACTTAGATTTTGTTTGTTTGTTTGTTTTGTTTTGGCCTAAAGCAATTAATTAAAATTACAATTTAAATGTTCCTACCAGTCTATGGCTCCAGAGGCTTTGCTTCCAGGTAAGTAGACCTCAGCTTTGATTTTCTGGTTATGTGTGTCTCTTCTGATTGGTGGTGTTTTTTTTGTCCTGTGGCCTCATTTCATCAGTGGGTCCAAGAAAAGTCATTAAGTCATTGGTTTTCAGTCTGTTCAGATTTTCTTTCTTTTAGTGATGGGGATGATAACATCTGAGCTCCTTACATATTTTAAGTGGAAACAGAAGTCCAGTATTTCTTTATATTTTATTCAATTTTATTGCGATATATTCAAATGCCATACAATTATCCGAAGTGTGCAATCAATTGTTCAGAGTACCATCATAAAATTGTACATTCATGACCCGAATCTATTTTTTCTGGACATTTTCCTTGTACCAGAAAAAGTAATAATAAGAATAAAAAATAAAAGTAAAGTTGAACATCCAAATCATCCCCCACCTCCTACCCTATTTTTCATTTAGATATTTGTCCCCATTTTTCTACTCATTCATCCATGCACTGGATAAAGGGAGCATGATCCATGAGGCTTTCACAATCACACTGTCACACCTTGGAAGCTGCATTGCCATACCATGGTCTTCAATAGTCAAGGCTACTGGATTGCAGTTTCATAGTTTCAGGTATTTACTTCTAGCTATTCCAATGCATTAACATAAAATGTGTTATCTATATAGTGCATAAGAATGCCCACCAGAATGATCTCTCAACTCCATTTGGAATCCCTCCACCACTGAAACTTGTTTCATTTGGCATCCCCTTTTTGTTCAGGAAGATGTTCTCAATACCATGATGTAGGGTCCAGATTCATCCCTGGAAGTCATAATCTTTGTTGCCATGGAGATTACACCCCTGGGTGTCAGATCCCTTGTAGGGGGGAGGGCTGCCGAGTTGAGCAATGAAGAGGCACTCTGGGAGACCCTTAGGCACAATTACAAGTATGTAGAGCCTCTCATTTGCATTAACACACTTCATAAGGGCAAATCCCATGAAAGAGGGCTCAGCACACCAAACCCTCAGTCCTCGATGTTTGTGAGAAGGTCAGCAGCAGTCCAGGTGAGGAATCCCAACACCTCCATGTTTTCCCCCAGCTCCTCAGAGGGGCCCTGCATTTATACTTTTATTCTCTGTCCAAATTACTTTGGGATGTGTCACTATTTCACACTAACCTATGCAAACCTATCAGATCTCACTTCCTATTAAATGTTCCATGTAATTATGGTATTTGAACAAACTGTATGAGTTAAATTGTTTAGGAAATATAGCTCCTGCATGAACTAAACATCTCTTCCCTTGGTCTCACATGGAATTTGAAGTTTTAAAATACAGTCAGTATCATCCTTTACCCTTTGGCCTGATTTGCCCCAGTCCTAACCACATCTGCTTCATTCATATCTCTAACTGAAGTCTGGACTCTTTTTCAGCTTTTTCAACAGTTGCTATATGTGCTAATACTGACATTCATATCTGCCAAGTTCTAGCTCTGAGTTTCAGGTGTCACACAGATACCCAAAGTTTGAGGGATCAATTAGGTTATACACAAAGGGATCAGCATCTCAGAATCTGGAAACATACATTACAATTCAAGAATAGATGTAACTGCTGTAGGAGCTTGCAATCTAGGGACCATTACAATAATCATTCTCCTGATAAGCTGTGTTCTAAGATACAATTCTGAGTTTACAGACTGTAGTTAGTCCATATTGGTGAAGCATTACAGTGTTTGCCTTTGTTCCTGGCATGCTTCACTAAGAATGCTGTCTACAGGATCCATTCACCTCGTTGCATGTCTCACAGCTTCACTCCTTGCAGTTGCTCAATATTCCATTGTATGCACACACCACAGTTCACCATTCTGTTCCTTAGTCGACATACCCTTAGGCCACCTCCACCCATTGCAAATCATGCATACTGTCTCTATAAACACCAGTGTGCAAATGTCCCATCATGTCCCTGCTCTCAGATCCTCCAAGTATATGCCGCCTAATGAGGTTTCAGGACCTTATGGTACCCACATACTTGGTTTCTTGTGGAACAACCTCACTGTCCTCCAGAAAGGCTACACCATTCTGCCTCCTAACCAAGAGCAATATGTATATCCCTCTCTCCAAGTTTTCTCCAGCACTTTTATACCTGCTTATATTTTCTATACAATTTTATACAGCTATATTCACATACCATATAATTATCCATAGTGTACAATCAGTTGTTCATGGTATCATCATACAGTTGTGCATTTATCTCCACAGTCAGCACTTGAACATATTGAGTACTATGAAAAAAGTTTTTCTAACAAATAATAAAAAATATAATAAAAAGAAAAAAACATCATGCAACACAGTATAATAGTAGGGGCTGACAATAACACCACTACCAATAATCCCATATCCTTCCCTTATATCTCCCACTCATACACATTTAGCTTTGGTATATTACATTTGTTACATTTAATGGAGGCATATTACACTGTTACTGTTGACCATAGACTCCAGTTTTCTTTGATTATATTTTTTCCCCAATACCATCCCCTTTCCAACATCCTGCAAAGTTGACATTCATTTGTTCTTCTACATGCAAGAACAGTTTATGTTTGCACATTTAGTCACAATCATTGAACACTCCAGTTTTTGCTAAGTTAAACAGCACCAGTCTTTATCTTCTATCTTTACCTCAGGTGTCATTCATGCCCTAGCCCACCTCTTTCAGCTTTATTCACAGACATCTTTGTTCAGTGTACTTTCAATATTGTGCTACCATCACACAGAATTATGCTATCTATTTCTGGATCTATACAATCCTGCTGTAGTCTTTCAGCATCAAATACCTGATCTCTATCCTCTTTCTATCTCCTCATAGCCTGTGTTACCAGCTTTTAATTCTCAAAATTTGCTCATTAATGTTAGTTCATATTAGTGAGACCTTTGGTTTCAAGCTAACTTTGCTCAACATAATATTCTCCAGGTTCATCCACATTATTATATGTTCCATGGCTTTGTTATGTCTTACAGCTGCATAATATTCGATCATGTGTATGTACCACAATTTTTTTTTTTCCCACTCCTCTTTTGATGGACATTTGGGTTGTTTCCGTCTCTTGGCTATTGTGAATAATGCTGTGATAAACATCAGTTTACAAATGTCTGTTCATGTCTTAACTTTCAGGTCCTCTGAGTATAGGCTAGCAATGGAATAGCTGGGTCATATAGTAAACCTATACTTAGCTTCCTTAGGAAATGCCACAATGTTTTCCAAAGTGGTTGCACCATTCTACATTCCCACCAGCAGTGGATAAGTGTATCTCTTTCTCCACATCCTCTCCAGCACTTGTAATTTTCTGTTTTTTGGATAATGGATATTCTGGAAGGTGTCAGATGATATGTCATTGTGATTTTGATTTGCATTTCCCTAACAGCAGTGAAGTTGAGCATTTTTCATGTTTTTGAGCCATTTGTATTTCCTTTTCAGAGAAGTGTCTGTTCGTGTCTTTTGCCCATTTTTTAATTTGGTTGGTTGTCTTTCTGTTGTTGACTTGTAGGGTCATTTTATATATTCAGGATATTAAACCCTTATCTGATATGTGTTTTCCAAATATTGCCTCCCATTGTGTAGGCTGCCTTTCTACCTTTCTGACAAAGTCCTTTGATGTATAAAAGTGTTTAATTTTGAGGAGATCCCATTTGTCTATTTGTTCTTTGGTTGCTTGCACTTTGGGTGTAAGGTCTTGGAAACCACCTCCTATCACAAGATCTTTAAGATATTCCCCTACATTTTCTTCTAAGTGTCTTATGATCTTAGCAGTAATATTTAGGTCTTTGATCCATTCAGAATTAATTTTTGTCTAAGGTGTGAGATAGGAGTCCTCATTGATTCTTTTGGAAATGGAGATCCAGTTCTCCAAACACCATTTATTGAAGAGGCTGCTCTTTACCAGTTGCTTTGGCTTGACTCTCTTATCAAAGAGCAGTTGTCTGTAGATGTGAGGGTCTATTTTTGAGCCCTCAATTTGATTCCATTGGTCAGTATATCTATCTTTATGGCAGTACCATGCTGTTTTGAGCACTGTAATAAACTTCAAAGTCAGATAGTGTGAGACCTCCTACTTTGTTCCTCTTTCTCAAGATATTTTTGGCTATTTGGAGCATGTTGCCCTTCCAAATAAATTTGGTTATTGGTTTTTCTATTTCTGCAACATAGGTTGTTGGGATTTTAATTGGTATTGCATTGAATCTATAAATCAGTTTAGGTAGAATTGACATCTTAATTATATTTAGTCTTCCAATCTGTGAACATGGTATATCCTTCCATTTATTTTCAGGTCTTGTTTGATTTTTTTTAGCAGTTTCTCATAGCTTTCTTTGTGTAGGTCTTTTGTGGCCTTCATTAAGTTTATTCCTAAATACTTGATTCTTTTGGTTGCTATTCTAAATGGAATTTTTTCTTGATTTCTTCCTCTTGTTGTACATTGCTTTTGTATAATAACACTACTGATTTTTTCTTGTTGATCTCGTATCCTGCCACTTTGTTGTATTCACTGATTAGTTCTAATAGCTTTGCTGTAGATTCTTCTGGATTCTCTCAATATAGAATCATGTCATCTGCAAACAGTGAAAATTTTACTTCTTCCTCTCCAATTTGGATGCGTTTTATTTCTTTTTCTTGTCAAATTACCCTCACTAGGACTTCCAGCACAACGTTGAATAAAAATGGTGACAGTGGGCATCCCTGTCTTGTTCCTGATCTTAGACGGAAAGTGCTCAGTCTTTCCCCATTGAGTATGATGTCAGGTGTGGGTTTTTCATATATTGCCTTTATCATATTGAGAAAATTCCCTTCTATTCCTATCCTTTGAAGTGTTTTCATCAATAAAGAATGTTGAATTTTGCCAAATGTATTTTCTGCATCGATCAAGATGACCATGTGTTTTTTCTGCTTTGATTTTTTGATGTGGTGTGTATCAGTTTTATAGATTATGTTCCCCGGAAAAAGCCATGTTCTTTGATGTAATCTTTTGGGAGCAGACATATCAGTGAGGATTAAGTTGGAACCTTTGGAGTAGGTTGTTTCCATGGAAATGTGCCCCATCCAACTGTGGGTGATAACTCTGACTGGATAATTTCCATGGAGCTGGGGCCCCGCCCATTTAGCATGGGCCTTGATTAGTTTACTGAAGCACTGTATAAGCTCAGACAGAAGGAGTGGGCATGCTACAGCCAAGAGGGACACTTTGAAGAATGCACAGAAGCTGAGATAGTAGCTGCAGATGAGAGACAGTTTGAAGATGGCCATTGAAATCAGACTCTTGCTCCAAAGAAGCTAAGAGAGGGCAAATAGCCCAAAAGCAACTGAGAGTCACATTTTTGAGGAACTGCAGCCTAGAGAGGGATAACCTGGGAGAAATCCATTTGACACTAGAACTTTGGAGTAGATGCCAGCCACATGCCTTCCCAGTTAACAGAGGTTTTCCAGATGCCATTGGCCATCCTCCAGTGAAAGTATCCAATTATTGATAACTTACCTTGGGCACTTTATGGACTTAAGACTGTAATTTTGTAACCAAATAAACCCCCTTTATAAAAATCAATCCATTTCTGGTGTTTTGCATCCTGGCAGCATTAGCAAATTAGAACATGGTGTTTTGTGTTAATTGATTTTCTTATGTTGAACCAGCCTTGCATACCTGGAATAAACTTCACCTGGTCATGGTGTATAATTCTTTTAATGTGCTACTTTATTCAATTTGTGAGTGTTTTGGTGAGGATTTTTACATCTATAGTCATTAAAAAGATAGGTCTATAATTTTCTTTTTTTGTAGTATCTTTGTCTGATATGGGTATTAGGGTGAGGTTGGCTTCATAAAACGAGTTGGTTAGCTTTCCCTGCTCTTCAATTTTTTTGGAGGGTTTGAGTAGGATTGGTATTAATTCTTTCTTGAATGCTTAGTAGAATTCACATGTGAAGCCATCTAGTCCTGGGCTTTTCTTTTCTGGGAGCTTTTGATGACTGACTCAATCTTGTTACTAATGATTGATTTGTTGCAGTTATCTATTTTCTTCTCTAGTCAATCTTGGTTGTTCCCTTGGATTTCCCCTTATATATGATGGATTGCTTTTTCTTGCTTTTTTCAGAATTCTCTCTTTGTCTTTGACATTGGACAGTCTGATCAGTAAGTGTCTTGGAATAGGTCTATTAGGATCTATTCTGTTTTTGGTACACTGTACTTCTTGAATCTGTAATTTTCTATCTTTCATAAGAGTTGGGAAATTTTCAGTGACTATTTCTTCAATTATTCTTTCTGCCCCTTTTCCTTCTCTTTTCCCTATGAGACACCCACACCATGTATATTTGAGTGCTTCATGTTGTCGCTCAGCTTTCTAAGACCCTAATTGTATTTTTCCATTCTTTTCACCATCTGTTCTTTTGTATGCATTAATTCAAATGCCTTGTCTTCCAATTCACTGATCCTTTCTGTGTGTTCAAACTACTGTTGTATCCCTCCATTGTCTTTTTCATCTCCTCCATTAAGCCTTTCATTCCCATAAGTTCTGCCATTTGTTTTTTCAAGTTTATGAATTCTTCTTTATGGTATCCAGTGTCTTCCTTATATCTTTCATCTCTTTTGCTATATCTTCCTTCAGTTCATTGACTTGATTTTTAAATTGATTTAGATTTGTTTGAGCACTTTAATTAGTTCTTCTCTCATTTCATTTAATTGATTTAACATTAGTTGTCTCAACTCCTGTATCTCGGTTGAACTATTAGTTTGTTGCTTTAGGTGTTCCATATTTTTATGTTTTGTACTATGGCTCATTATCTTAAGCTGTCTAGGCATCTTACTTTCTTGATTAGTTTATTCTGGAGCTCATTTCCACTCTTGTCCTAAGGCTTTCTTGTTGGTTGACTACGTTCTCTAACCTTTGGTGTTCAGTTCAACTTATTATAAACCTCTAACTTAGGTTCTATTTAGTTGATCAGAATTTTTCACCTCTTGCTTTTCTGTTTCTTGTCCTACTTCTATGTAACCTTTTTTGTGAGAGGGTGCCCTCAGATATGGTCAACCCCAGACAGGTTTTCCCAGTCCAGAGATGCTCAGCTCTCAGGAGAAGGATATGGCATTTCTCTGAGAATGAGACCCTCCTGTGTAGCCTTTAGACTCTGTGCTTTTCATATCCTGTGCAGCAGGTGGCACTTGCTAACCCGCAGCTCCCCCATCAGTGTAAGGAGGTGTGGAGCCTTTAGTTCTCCTGGTGACCTTGACCGTGTTGAAGTCATGGATGACTGAAGTTGATTTCTGAATTCCAGCTCCTGGGGTTTGAGTTACCTGAAGGAGGGCTGCCACTGGAGCTGCACCATGTTCCCTTTTTCTTTGGGGAAGTTATGCTTGTTAGGAAATTGTCTCCCCCACTAGACTTATTACTTTGTCTCTCAAAGCTCTCTTAGTTCTGCTTTTGCCTGGGCCCAAATTTCAAGTCTTTGAGGCTTTCTGTAATGGGCTACTTAGAATAGTTATTTTCAAAAAGAGAGAGAGAAAAAAAGATTAAAAAAAGAAAAAGAAAAAGGAAAGAAAGGCCCAAAATAGACATTTTTTTAAGTGCTTCAGTCGTATTATCTCTTCCTACTGGATAGCTACTCTGAAACACCTTTAATTCCACCCTTGTGGTTCTGATGTACTATTGAAATGCAAAAACATAAGGAGTTGGAGAGCAATTGAGGAGTAGACAAGAAACCAGAAAAAACACTTTTTCACAGAAGGGCTCTGGCTTTCAGGGTTTTCAAATGTGCCTGATTCTGTTTGAGCCCAGCCCTTCTCTGTATTATGCTCAACCCCAACTCCACAAGTCTCTGTTTCTGTTTTGTTTTTTGTTTTTGTTTTGCTGTTTTTGCTAGCCCTGTCTTCTCTCCCTTGGGCTGTCTGCTCTCAGTTTCTCCAGTGCCTGCCACAGTTTACCCATGGTTGGAGTTTTTGTTCAACAATCTGAGTTTATTAATCAGTTCTACAGCTAGGAGACTCCCTCCTAGTTCCCAGCACTGACAGCCCCTCCTCCCTCTGGAAACAAGCAGCAAAACAGTCTGGCTGTGCCTGGCAGGGAGGCGCATGGGCCCCTGGCCAGAGAACTTACAGCTTTCACTGATCTCAGCTGCTCCTCATATTAGAGACTGTTGTATGATGTGTCTTATTTCCCTGAGGGGTCTGTTCCATACAGTTCCAGGCTCTCTACCAGCTGCCCCAGAGGAGTAACTAAAACCCACACCTCACCACACAACCATCTTGCCCCACCCCTGCAGTATTTCTTTTTGACAAATAAAAACTCTTACAACCACCTAGATTTTCAGACACAGCCGTAAATGAAGATTTGTTCTGTACCTAATTGGTGGAGGTCAGTGTTCAATTCTTTTTTTCTCTCTCTCTTTTACCACATGAAATGATTACAAAATGTAAAAAAAAAAAAAAAATGTAAAATATGATGGGACTGTCTGTGTAAGCAGTGGCTTACAGAAATGAGGTAAACTTAGTCCAATGCCTGTCATTCCCTTAGATTGATGCATATATTTAGAGGAAGGGCAGTAGTGAACAAAGGAGCAATGTTCCTACTTCTCATATATGCAAGTGCATTATGACATGTGGGAAGGCAAAGGACAAACTGTCTGAAGTGGGAAGATGAAAAATTATGTGATCTCATCATCTCCTATCCATTCCTATTTCCACATAAGAGATACCTTTAAAATGTTTTCCTCCTTAACATGTATCCATATCCAGGTAAAATACACATTGATCACATCAAGGTCACCATTTTCTCATTCCCTTGTATTTCCTGTGCTCCACTATCATTAACATTTTTCTAAAAAACTGACACTTTTTGTGTAATAGGGATACGGCATAGCCAAATCATGTTACATTTTCCATACATTTTCATATATTGTCAACAATGAAGCATACTTTAATTCAAACATCAAAAAAATGAACCTTGAGTCTGACTTCATTGTTCCAGAAACTTGATGCTAGTCTAAGCTATCACTTAGGTTACATACTTGCAGAGTTTTAATGAGGACTTAATTGATTCTATAAGGGGTCCCTATAAGTGTCCTATGTGGTACACCTGCAAATTATGTGTTTTCACTCATCCTCAGGAAAACATCCATGATCCATTATAATAATTGTATTCTTATTAGCATTCTGTGTAGTCTTTTGTCATGTTGCCAGCTTTGGACAACCAATGGTTGCATCATCATTCTTTCCAGTAATGAAGAGTTTGAATCTCTCCATGTATATTAAGTTATCTAGCTAAGTAGCTACTCCAGGGGGAAAGAATCAGAAGAGAAGGATTTGCTGACTTTTCCCTTCTGAGAAAGCAACCTGCTTTTCTGGTGGGCATCTGTGTGTTCCACTTTAATTTTTTCTAGTTGTTCTCACAGGAATGCCCATAATTACTTAGTACACAGGGTGGTCAAAATTGCCCAGTTGTCCAAAATGCATGAGTCCATGACTGCTACATACATTACTTCAAGAGTGAGGGCCCAATATTTTTTCCCATATTGTCAGGTACATTGGCCATTATTGGGCCCATTTTACTGGCATATCCTTGATTTTCTAAACCAAGGTTTTACCATCTATAGGGTAATTGGTGGCAAATGTCCAAATGGTATCAAATATCTAAATCTGTCATCAGCTTCCTTCAGTAAACCAAGCAACATGCTTTGCTTTGGAGCCCCATTGTCTGTGTCAGCTCCTACATATAACATTTCCATTTCATTGGTAAGCACGCCTGAGCTAATCCTACCTTATTTTACTCTCTCTCTGACATTAACTGTGATATATATAGATAGATAGATAGATAGATAGATAGATAGATATAGATATAGATATAGATATAGATATAGATATAGATATAGATATATAGATATATATAATGTCTTACCATTTTTGATAAACCTCCATGGTGGAAGATGTTTCTGTTGAAGTTCAGGAACAGACCAGCAATTGTCATCCAAAGAGACTCCATCTATCTATTCCCTGTCTCAAGTAACTTGCAAGTTGAAAATCCCAGTGGTGGGACCACGAAAAGCGATGTTAGAATTCTGCTAGAAATTCTAGAAAACTTGCATATGCATAGGAGAGTTTGCATCACAGGGCTATGATAGTAATGCTCAAGCTACAGAAACCAGTGTCACATTATCAGATGTTGAGGTGAAATGAAAGCAACAATCATACCTTTATGCAAACAAAGTGACAGTGCAAACAAGAGGCAAAAGAGAGCTGTCAACTCCCATGTGCTCCACTTTACCCAAGGAACAGCATCAGGCAAGTGTCAGATGGATTCATCACAGACAGGGAATTGTCTCACAATAGGGAATCATCTCATTGCCAAGGAATCCCAAACTAAGGGCTTCTATTTCTTTATGGACACAGAGTGAAGGGGAAAGAGGAAGGAAGGGCTAGGGGTGCAAAAGTACTGAGTCAGAGTGAAGAAATGTGCTTTAGCTAAGTACCCTAAAAAGGAGGCCTCTGAATGGAAGTGCCTGGGTTAGGAGTGTGGATGGGATATCAACATGGCTCACCCAGTGAGATCTGAGTCTTTTCTGAAACTCCTTCCAGAGGACCCCAATGCACTCACTGTGCAGAAAGTTAGGCATGGGGGGGTGGCATCTCCACTTTGGGCATAGCAAGCCAAGCCTTGTAATTGCCTATGGAATTGAAAGAACACACAAAGTATTTTGGCCTGGAGCCACTTTTCAACTGCATTCCTTAGTATTTCAAGCCTAGAGCAAGAAGCACGGGTTACCCTGTTGTGGAATCAAATAAGTTGAACATTTGTGATTTTGACCATAACCAAATACTCTGCCTGAGACAACAGCAGAACAAGTCTACAATCAAAATCATCTGAAGCAGGATGATCAGCCCTGCCTGGAGAGGTGAATGCAGTCAGGAGCCCCAATCATTAATAAGAAAGGATAAGGTGCCCATAGCCCATTAACGTCTACTCTAGAGACCTTGTAATGAGCTCTTCTAGTTTGTCAGTTTCATTGATACAAGTGCAACTCAAAGTGTTGGCCATGACACAGATCCCTCCTTAACTGGCCAACTGGAAATCAAGGGCTATGTAGTAACCCAACACTTCACATGTCAAGGGGTTGAGGGTGATTTATTGTGCTTATAGAGATGAGGTAGTATTATAATAAACTCAGTGAGGGTCAAAGACAAGTTGTGAAAAGTCTTTTTTTTAATTGGATGACCCCAGCTATTGGCTTTACCATCCCAAGAGTACACATGAGCAGAATAATTCCATCTGCCATCCGGCAATTCAAAACAGATTTTTTTTCTTGTCATTTAATTTATTGGGGCTACAAGGACATATAGGTGAGGCATATGTATCATGTAAAATCCATTAGCTCCCCCCACCAAGGATATGTGCCTCTTACTTAAAACTCCAATTATGCAAAGACAGCAACTTATTTTGCATATCTATGGAATATCTCTCAGGTTCTCAGACCACGTTACTTGCCAAATTTAACCACTGAGTTGTGTCCTAATTTCATCTGCATTAATTAACCATCCTGAACTAGTCATACGTGCCTTCACAGATTTTAGTTCTTCTTTGACCTACTTCTCAGAGAAGAATCATATCATGATATAACTACTGTAATGAATTAATTTTGATAATGATCAAATAGAAATCTGTTTTCAGGAGGTTGATTCAATTTGCTTTAGGATTCAAGTGCCCAGAATGGAAAGATGGTGATACATATTAAAATACTCTCCATTTAAAAAATATAAAGGGATTTTTCTCTTTTTTCCTTTCAAGTTAGAATAAAAAAGAAAATATTTACTAAGTCTATATGAGAATACTAGTGCTTTTGGACTTTGTGACTTTCTTAATAGCTTTCAGCATATCTGGCAATATGGAGGTTGAAAAGCTTTTGAATTTGTTCTAGCCACAATAATTAACAATTAGTCTCCATGAGACATGTTTTTAATTCAGTTTTATTGAGATACATTCACATACTCTACAATCATCCACAGTGTATAATGAATTGTTCACAGTACCATCATATAATTTTGCATTCATCACCAAAATAAATTTTTGGACATTTTCATTACTCCAAAATAAATAAATAAATAAATAAATAAATAAATAAATAAAAACAGGAATAAAAATACAAGTAAAGAAGAAACAAAACATCCCATCCCCCATCTCCCATATTATTCATTTAATTTTTGTTACCATTTGTCTACTCATCTGCCCATACACTGGATAAAGGGAGTGTGCGCCACAAGGTTTCACAATTGCACAGTAACACCAAGTAAGCTACATGGTTGTACAATCATCTTCAAAAATCAAGTTCAACAGTTTCAGATATTTCCTTCTAGCTATTCCAATACACTAAAAACTTAAAAGGGATATCTATATAACACATAAGAATAACCTCCAAAATGAATTCTTGACTTTATTTGAAATCTCTCAGCCACTGAGACTTTATTTTGTTTCATTTCTCTTCCCTCTTTAGGTCAAGAAGACTTTCTCAATCCCATGATGCCAGGTCCAGGTTCATCCCTAGGAGTCATGTCCCACATTGCCAGGGAGATTTACACCACTGGGAGTCATGTCACATGTAGGAGGGAGGGCAGTAAGTTTACCTGCAGAGTTGGCTTAGAGAGAGAGGCCACATCTGAGCAACAAAAGAGGTTCTCTGGGGGTGACTCTTAGGCACAATTTTAAATAGGCTTAGCCTCTCCATTGCAGTAAAAAGCTCCATAAGGGCAATCCCAAAGATTGAGGGCTCAGCCCTCTAAATTGGTAGTTCCCAATTTAGAGAATATCAGTGACTACAAAGATGGGGAAGTTTAATATTGCCACATTTTCCCCCAGACCCTCAGGGGGGTTTTGCAAATACATTTTTTATTCTCTGTCCAAATTACTTTGTGATGTATTGGGGTTTCACACTAACCTATACAACAACAATATCTCACTCCCTATTCAAAGTTCCATGTAATTATAGTGCTTGAGTAAACACCATACAAGTTAAATTAGCTAGTGTGTTATGGAAAGTAAACATTTGCACCAAATAACATTTTTCCCCTGTAATTTTATAGAGATATATTCATATATCATAAAATCATCCATGGTATACAATCAATTGTTCACAGTATCATCATATAATTGTACATTCATCACCATCATCAGCCATTGAACACATTCATTACACCAAAAAGAAAAAAAAGAATTAAAATAAGAATAAAAACATAAAATAAAAAATAAAAATAAAATAAAATATAAAATAAAATACAATGAAATGGTCAGACAACACCACAAACGAGAATCCCATACCCCTCCCTTATATCCCCTCTAATAGACATTTATTTTCAGTATATTGCTTTTGTTACATTTAATAGAAGCATATTACAATGTTACTGTTAACTATATACTCTAGTTTTCCCTGATTATCTTTTCCCCAATACCATTCCAATCCCAATACCTTGCTAAGTTGACATTCATTTGTTCTCCCACATATAAAAACATTTTTATATTTGTACATTTAATCACCATCATTGACCACTCTAGATTTCACTAAGTTATACAGTCCCAGTCTTCATCTTCTCTTTCCTTCTGGTGTCATATATGTTCCTAGCCTTCCTCTTTCAACTTTACTAACAGTCATCTATGTTCAGTGCATTTACAATATTGTGCTACCATAACACAGTATTGTGCTATCCATTTCTGGATCTATACAATCAAACCTGTTGAACATTCTCTACTCCTTCAGTATCAAGTGCCTGATCTCTACCTTTTTTCTATCTCCTGCTAACGTGTGTTCTCAGCTTTAACTCTCAAAGTTTGTCATTAATGTTAGTTCATATTAATGAGACCATACAGTATTTGTCCTTTTGTTTTTGACTAATATTTCTCAACCTGCTCAAGTTTCATCCACATTGTCATATGCTCTGTTACTTTAGGTAACAGAGCATACACAGTCTTACAGCTGCGTCACATGTACATAACACAGTTTGTTTATCCATCATCCATTGATGGACATTTGGCCTGTTTCCATCTCTTGGCAATTGTGAATAATGCCACTATAAACATCAGTTTACAGAGGTCTATTTATGTCTTAGCTTTCATTCTCTGAGTATATACCCAGTAATAGAATTTCTAGATCATGTGGTAATTCTATACTTAGCTTCCTGAGGAACTGCCACACTGCCTTCCAGAGTGACTTCCCATTCTACATTCCCAAAACAGTGAGTAAGTGTTACTTTTTCTCTACATCCTCTCCAGTGATTATAATTTTTGTTGTTGTTGTTAATGGCCATTCTAGTAGGGGCGAGATGATATCTCATTTTGGTTTTGATTTGCATTTCCCTAAAACCCAGTGAAATTGAACATCTTTTCATGTTTTTTAGCCATTTATATTTCCTGTTCAGAAAAGTGTCTGCCCATGTCTTTTGCCTGGTTTTAATTCAGCTCTTTGCCTTTCTTTTGTTGAGTTGTAGGCACTCTTTATATATCCTGGATATTAAACCATTATCTGATATGTGGTTTCCAAATATTGCCACCCATTGTGTAGGCTGCTTTTTAATTTTTCTGGTAAAGTCTTTTCATGTACAAAAGTGATTAATTTTGAGGAGATCCATTTATCTACTTCTTTCATCGCTTGCACTTCAGGTGTAAGGTCTAGGAAACAAGCTGCTGTCCCAAGATCTCTAAGATATTTCCCTTCATTTTCTTCTAAAAGTTTTATGATCTTAGCCCTAATGTTTAGGTCTTTATTCCATTTCTAGTTAATATTTGTATCAGGTGTAAGATAAGAGTCCTTTTTCACTCTTTGGGTATGGAAATCCAGTTCTCCAAACAACATTTATTGAAGAGTCTGCTCTGAGCCACTTGTGATGGCTTGACCACCTTATCAAAGACCAATTGTCTGTAGATGAGAGGATCTACTTCTGAACCCTTAATTTGATTCCATTTGTTAGTATATCTATCCTTATGCCAGTACCATGCTGTTTTTACCACTGTAGGTTTGTAATATGCTGCAAAGTCAGGTAGTGTGAGACCTCTTACTACTTTCCTTTTTCTCAAGAGAGTTTTCACTAATTGGGGCACCTTGTTCTTCCAAATAAATTTGGATATTGATTTTCTATTTCTGCAAAGCAAGTTGTGGGATTTTAATAGGTATTGCATTGAATCTATAAATCAGTTTAGGTAGAATTGGCAACTTAACTATATTTAGTCTTCCAATCCATGAATACAGTATGTTTTTCAATTTTTTAAGTCCTCTTTGATTTCTTTTAGCAATTTCTTATAGTTTTCTGTGTATAGGTCTTTTGTGGCCTTGCTTAAGTTTATTCCCAAATATTTGTTTTTTCTTTGGTTGCTGCTGTAAATGGAATTTTTTTCTTGAATTTTTCCTCATGTTGCTCATTACTGGTGCATAGGAACACTACAAATTTCCGAGTGTGGTTCTTCTACCCTACCACTTTGCTGTGAACATTTACTAGTTTTACTAGTTTTGCTGTAGGTTTTTCTGGATTTTCTCCATATAGAATAATGTCATCTTCAAATAGAGAAAATTTTACTTCTTCCTGTCCAATATGAATGCCTTTTATTTCTTTTGCTTGCCTAATTCTTCTAGCTAGAACTTCCAGCACAATGTGGAATAACAATGGTGACAGTGGACGTTCTATTCTTGTTCATGTTCATAGAGGAAAATCTTTCAGTCTTTCCCCATTGAGTATTATGTTAGCTGTGTGTTTTTCATATATTGTGTTTGTTATAATGTGAAAGGTCCCTTATATTCCTATTCCTATTCATTTGAGTGTTTTCATCAAGAAAAGATGCTGTATTTTATCAAATGCCTTTTTTGCATCTATCAAGATGATCATTTGGTTTTTCCACTTTGATTTATTGATGTGGTATATTACATTAATTGATTTTCCTGTTTTGAATCAACTTTGCATACCTGGAATATATCCCACTTGGTCATGGTGTATAATTCTTTTAATGTACTGCTGTATTCGATTTATGAGTATTTTGTTGAGGATTTTTGCATCTATATTCATTAAAAAGATTGGTCTATAATTTTCTTTTCTTGTAGTATTTTTGTCTGGCTTTAGTATTAGGGTGATGTTAGCTTCATAGCATGGTTAAGTAGCTTTCCCTCCTCTTCAGGTTTTTTAAAGAGTTTGGGCAAGATTTGTACTAACTCTTTCTTTAATGCTTGGTCGAATTGACATGTGAAGCCATCAGGTCCTGGAGTTTTCTTTTTTGATAACTGACTCAAGCTCTTTACTTGTGATTTGTTTGTTGAGGTCATCTATTTCTTCTTGGTTCATTGTTAGTTGTTCATGCTTTTCTAGGAAGTTGTCCATTTCATCTAAGTTGTCTAGTTTGTTAGCATATAGTTGTTTATAGTATACTCTCATTTTCTCCTTTATTTCTGTGGGGTCAGTGGCTACATCCCCTTTCCCATTTATGATACTATTTATTTGCATCCTGTTTACTGTTTTTGGTTAGCCTAGTAAGGGTCCATCAATTTTATTGATTTTCTCAAGGAACCACCTTCTGGTTTTGTTAATTCTCTGTATTGTTTTCATAGTCTCAATTTCATTTATTTCTGCTCTAATCTTTATGTCTTTCTTCTGTTTGCTTTGGGGTTAGTTTCCTGTTGTTTCTCTAGTTCCTCTAGGTGGGTGGTTTATTCCTTGATTTTTGCCATTTCTTCTTTTTTGATATAAGCATTTAGGGCAATATATTTCCCTCTCAGAACTGCCTTTCCTGCATCACATACATTTTGATATGTTGTGTTTTAATTTTCATTTGCCTTGAGATATTCTCTAATTTCTCTTGTAAGTTCTTCCTGAATCCACTGGTTGTTTAAGAGTGTATTGTTCAACCTCCATATATTTGTGAATTTTCTGGCCTTCCACCTGTTATTGATTTCCAACTTCATTCCATTATGATCTGAGAAAAAATTTTGTATAATGTCAATATTTTTTTAATTTATTGAGGCTTACTTTGTGACCCAACATGAGGTCAATCCTGGATAATTTTCCATGTGAACTTGAGAAAAATGGGTATCCTGTTATTTTGTGGTGTAATGTTCTATAAATATCTGTTAAGTCTAGTTCATTTATCATATACTATTCAACATCTCTGTTTCCTTATTGATCCTCTATGTAAATGTTGTATCCATTGGTGAGAGTTGTGTATTGAAGTGTCCAGCTATTATTGTAGCTACTATAATACAGGTGTCTACTTCTCCCTTCAGTGTTGTCAGTGTTTGCCTCGTGTATTTTGGGGCACTCTGGCTTGGTGCATAAATAGTTATGATTGTTATATCTTCTTGATCAGTTGTCCCTTTTATTAATACATAGTATCCTTCTTTGTCCCTTTTAATTGTTTTACATTTGAAATGTAATTTGTCTGATATCATTATAGCTACCCCTCTCTTTTCTGATTGTTGTTTGCATGGCATAACTTTTTCCAACCTTTTGTTTTCAATCCATTTTTGTTCTTGTGTCTAACATGAGTCTCTTGTAGACAACATATAGTTGGGTCCTATTCTAATCCACTCTGCCAGTCTATGTCTTTTATTAAGAAGTTTAATCTATTAACATTTAATATTATTATTGTAAAGGCAGTATTTTCTTCTACCATTCTGTCTTTTGAATTTTGTATATCACATCTTATTTTTTCTCTCTTTCCTTTTACCCTTCTTAATAGTCTTAACTTTTACACTCTTCTCCAAAGCTTTCTTTCTTTTCTTTTCCTATCAGCCTGTAGCACTCCTTTTAGTATTTCTTATGAAGCAGGTCTCTGGTTCACAGACTCTTTCAGTGTCTATTTGAGAATATTTTAAATTCTCCCTCATTTATGAAGGACAGTTTTGCCAACTATAGAATTCTTTGTTGGCATTTTTTCTCTTTCAATATCTTAAATACATCATATCATTGCCATCTAACCTCTATGGTTTCTGCTGAGAAATCCACATGTAGTCCTATCAAGCTTCCTCTTTATGTGGTGGATCACTTTTCTCTTGTTGCTTTCAGAATTCTCTTTGCCTTTGACATTTGATAACCTGATTAATAAGTGTCTGGAAGTAAGTCTATTCAGGTCTATTCTGTTTGGAGTATGCTGCACTTCTTGGATCTGTAATATTATGTCTTTCATAAGAGATGAGAAATTTTCATTCATTATTTCCTCCATTATTCTTTCTGCCCTTTACCTTTCTCTTCTTCTGGGACAACCATGATGCATATAGTCATGTGCTTCATAATGTCATTCATTTCCCTGAGACCTTGCTCATATTTGTTCATGCTTTTCCCCATCTGTTCCTTTGTGTGTAGGGTTTCAGATATACTGTCCTCTAGTAAAATAATCCTTTCTTCTGCCTCTTCAAATCTGGTGGTGTAAGCCCCCATTGTATTTTTTTTTTTTTTTTTGCCTCTTCTATAGTGTGTTTCATTCCCATAAGTTCTGCTATTTGGTTTTCAAACTTTTGAATCCTTCCTTATGTTCTCTCAATATTTTCTTTATATCCTTCATATCTTCTGCCATATCTTCCCTCAACTCATTGATTTGATTTTTGAATTGATTTAGCATATTATTTCAACATCTTTAATTAATTTTTTCAACTCCTGTATCTCATTTGAAGTGATAGTTTGTTCCTTTGACTGGAAAATATCTTCATTTTTCCTAGTGTGACATAATTTTTTGGTGTCTATATATTGGTTTCCTTGATTAGTTTATTCTAGAGATTGTTTCCATTTTTTTATTTTGGAATTTCTTGTTGGTTGGCTTTATTCTCTATTTGTTCTTTTGCATTCAGTTAACTTATTCTAGACCTCTTACACAGTTTTTGTTTAATCAATCAGAATTTTTTAGCTCTTGTTATTCTGGTTCTTGTCCTGCCTATATGTCTCTCTTGCCAGCCCATTGTCAGATTAGCACTGCCCTCTCCCCACAGCAAGTTATCTGTATCTAGCTGGCTCCCAGTGGTGTTCTGTTTTTCACCAGCCAGTGAGCCCTGAGTTTGTTTTAGATGCTTTAACATCATCTATATTTCTCAACTTAAATAGGGACAGTTTCCTGGACAGGGGATTTAGAACAACTCCACTGGGTCTGGGATAAGGTCTAGATAGGTGCTGAGAAGTCCTAAAATTCTCTTGTACTTTCTGATCGTCCCATTAGTTGGCACTATTTGGTGACTTAATTGTCCTCAGAGGTGTTTATCTTCTGGATCGAGGATATGTCTGACCAGGTGAGGCTGAATTACCTCTTGGAGCTCCACTGTGTATGGCTTGGTGGGGCTGAATTACCTGTTGTAGCCTGACTAAGTCCTGCTGGGCAGGGCTGAATTATCTCTTAAAGCCCAGGTGAGTCTGGCTGGGTGAGGCTGAATTACCTGTTGGAGCCCAGGTGAATCTGGCTGGATGAGGCTAAATTACTTCTTAGAACCTGGCTGAGTCCAGCTTGGTGAGGCTCAATTATCTCTTGGAGCCCTGCTGAGTTTGACTTTGGTTGGGTGGTGCTGAATTGCCTCCTGGTGTCCCTGTCTGACTGAGCATAGCTGAAGCTATGGGTTTCCTCCATGTTCACTTAACTGGGTAAAGTCTGACTCATTGTGGGGCTATGTCACTCACTCTCTCTGTGACAGAGGACTCCCCCAGCTCTCACAGTTTTCAGCCATCCCCCAGGCAAGTATTGGGCTGCCAGCCACTATGATTCTCAAGTGTGAGTCAAGGACTTTCAGACTCAGTGCTAGAAATGGTCTCTGCCCATGTTTTCTCAGACTTTTGCCCCTCACTAATCTGGGTCTTGAAATGTCCTCCTCTATCCCCCTGATCTCCAAATGATTGGAATCTGTCTCACTGCTGTAAGCAATTTTTCAGTCTGTGTCCCTGGTGGGAGGTGAGAGGAGTCCTAACTGCTGGTTCTGTGTTCCTTCTGTGCTGCATAGGACCATGTGAGGGAGAAGGGAGAGGACCTGCCAACCGGGAATGGAGTTCTCCTACCTTATATATTTCTTCTTCAATTCAGCATCTGTGGGTCCTCTCAAGTCAATACCCTCCTCCAGAGTTCCAAGCAAGTCAGGGTTATCCCCCATTTTGCTGAATATCTGGAGAGAAGTTTTCAGCAGCTGTTTATGTCTGTCATTTTTTTCCCCACAGGACTGTCAGAATAGATATAAAATAATTGCATGGAGATTAGCACCCTTTTTTTCCAACACATTATTCAAAGCTGAAATTTCTTATCCTCATGAAATGTGCTATTACTTAGTATTCACTATAGAGTAGAGTTTGGGAAATTCTAAATATTCCCATGTAGCATTACCATTAAAACTGGACAAAGTGCAGACTTGCCCAAGATCTAACCAGAGGCAGTGAGTTGTAAAGCTCTCCACACCTCACACCATCCAAATTATTCATTCTTGAATAAATTATGTCCCCACAGGTTCCACTCAACTTTCTCATTTTTCAATTTATTTCACTTTAACTCTAGTATCTTCTACATTACCCATGAAGACCAATGTTTGTCTCTCTTATAGGCCTCTTCTATCCTCCAAAAGGTACTTAAGTACATTGTACATTGGTTTATAATAATCTGTATTCTTAGGTCACTCCACTTTGACCATGGCAAATGGTCCCTAATTCGTACTGGGGAATAAGCAAGGAGACCCTGGACCTCAAGTCAGTCATCTTTTTCCTACTTCCTTAGCAGGTAGAATAAAATTGATACTCTGCTCTACCACCCTCTTTTCCCAACCCCACTCAGCATCATTTGCTTGATGTATTTTAATATTTATTTTCCCCAGTGAAGACTAGACCTTGTTAAAAAGTACAGTACCACAATTTAAATTGCCATTTTTTTTGAAATCTGGAATTTGCCTAATTGATCCACCACAATTTTCCTTGTAAGCTTATCATTGATTTTTATTTATCATTTTTTTAAATTCCTCATCCTGCTTAATCTATTTGACCTCTGATTCCTTCCTTAAAACTCTGTTTCCTTGGCCTCTGTAATAGCACATTTTCCTTTTTTTTCTATTTCTTTCTTTCTTTTTTTTTTTTTTTTTTTAAATGGGCACACTACACACTCCTGGATGTTTTGTTTATGTACTTGTATTTCACTTGATTTCTAAATGCAGAATATTCTTAGCTTTTTAGTCTAAGTTATCTTGCTGATTTTTCATATAACATGTTCTCTACATTCTTTTTTCCAGGATAAGAAAACTTGAGGATAAGAAAAATTGTGAGTTATATTTCACTTTTTCTTTTTCATAATCTCCTGTATCAAAGTAATTATAAATTTATGTCAATTCTTTCACTTAAATATAATATAAGCATGCACCCAGATAGTTACTCAAGTAAAACTAAAGCATATGCCCATGTAAAAATGTGTACACACATGTTCAAATCATAGTTATTCATAAGTCAGAACCTAAAACAACCAAATATCCATCAACTGGTTAGTGGACAAACAAATTGTAACATACACATGCTACAAAACACAAATAGTGATAATAATTTTTAAAGCCCAATAAAGCAAAATATATATATATATATATATATATATATATATATATATATATATATATATGGTAAATCCATAAAACACATTGCATGAAAAGTTGTTGGGGATTAAATCATGTACTCCACAAAAGACATACTGAAATCAAAATCTGTATTCCTATAAGTGTGAATGCATTTGTAAATAGCGACTTTAGAAGATGTTATTACTAATTAAGATTTGGCCAAATTGAATCAATATGTGTCATAATTTTATGATTGAAGGCTTTATAAAGTGCCAAAATTTGGAAAGAGTAAGTCAGAAGAAGCCAGAAGTCACTAGAAGCAAGAAGTCTGAAGAAGCCAGAGAAAAGGGAGAGAAATCACCATGTGACAGAGGACTGCCATCACCAGAATATTACCAAAGCCAGGAGAAAGCATGACTTTGTTGCTGTCTTAATTTTGGACTCTCAGTCTTTAGAATCATGAAGCAATAGATGCTTGTTATTTAAGCCAACCCATTGAGTGGTGTTTGTCTTTAAAGCTCTGGCATACTAAGACAGTAGTTATACACAAAAGATTATGTGTACATTATATGGTTCCATTTACATGAGATTCTTGGCAGAAAAAAAAAATAAATTCTGATGGAGAAAACCAGATTGATAGTTGTGTGGGGGCAAGATAAGAGGATTAACTGGAAAGGGACTTGAGAGGACTCTGGAGCACTGGGTATGTTCAATATCCTGATAGTGGCTGTAGTTTCATTACTGTATAAAATTGCTGAACTCCTCAACCTCAACACCTTAGAGAGGGGATATTTTTTAGACATATAAATTGTACCTCAACAAGCTGTAAAAACAAACAAATAAACAAAAATTGCTGTGTTTGAAAGCATTTTTCCAACTGTCTAATATCTGGTGGACAGACATGTCCTGTACAACCTTTAGGTTTTGCCCCCTGCCCTCCTGTCAGCTTTGTTTCTCACTAGCCTTTTTCTTACTCTATGTGCATCAGGCTCTCCAGCTAGGTTTCAGTTTATGAAAGACTCAGTGGTGTCTCCTCTCTTAGTTTCCATCCATTAGGATCACTTGCTATCTCCCCTATCACTATGCTTATCTATCCCATATTCAACATTTAGTCATTTAATATATTTGAAATAACTTCTTTGGCATACTTCATTATTGTGTCCTGTTATCTGTTTCCATAAAACACTGAGCCAAAAATTTTCACATTCATCAAAAGTGCCATTTCTTATTCAGTATTTCTCTCTCGACTACATTTTTAGATCTATCATTCAGAAATGATGCCTTTCTTGTTCATTGCATTAAATTTGTAGACAACTCAGTGAAAAGTAGTTTCTCAAATACATGTTAGGTAAGCTTATAATTTACAAAAATGAGTTGCAATCTGTTAAGTGGATTGAAATATCAATGGCAATTTACACATTGGCCTAATTTGCCTTACAATGTCTCTTGAGAGTGAGTTCTTGAGACATAGATAATGCCTTATTTCCTTTACCTTCTCTCTGCAATGAATAGCCTAGCACTTCGTAAGAACCAAAAATATTTATCATATTTTATAACATTAAGCTAAAATAAATGTAAGGACACAAAAGGATTAATTTGACTTTGAACAATTGATGTTAACTTAGCATATTCAGATTATCAATATGTTAAACATGTAAAACCCAAACAAAGTTTGAAAGAGGAGCTAGCATCTTCTCTATGATTGTCCTTTGAGTCTTTAAAATTTTGCATTCATCTTCTCATGTAACTTTTTGTGTTAATGAAATCTGTAACCATCCAGAACTATCCAGTCTGGGTATCTTCAATGCTGTACTTTTTAATTTTCTAGCCTGGACTCTGCTGTGCAATAATGAGGACAGGTAAAAAACATCAGAGTTACCACAGAGAAATAATCAAACCAACTTTTTTTTAAGATTAAAGTTTAAAATTTAATCAAGTCTACAGTAATTCATGGTATGTTTCCTTGACAATCCTAAAGTTAGGATTCTTTTTAGCCTTTTAGCATAGACTGTTCATTTTATCATTTGTTTGAAACCATGAATATTTATTTATACCAAACTATTTTAATTCTGTGGGAAATAGTTAAAATGTTGCTTGCATGTGTGGGATTTTATATATTAGTTCTCTTTACACAACTTCAAGATGTTTAACTTGTAGCTACATACACAAGATGAAATTAAATCAGTCTTTCTAGTACATTTACATCTCCCAGAAGAGGAAGGGTGTTTAATCATTTTTGGAATATAAAATTAAGATTAAATTTGATGTGATATAGTTTTATATAAGCATAGCATGAATAAATGAACTCAAAACATTTGCTACTCCATGTGAATCAGGCAAAAATATCTTTTATAGATAGCAATTTTTTTTCATTAAATTTAAAATTTTGCTGCATTTTCTTTTAACTTAAAAACTGGAGAATTTTAAAAACTAGGTTTATCCCCTCAAAGTATTAATATATGTGTGTTTCAAAATAACTGAGGAGTAATTAATGTTTGTGTACTTAGGTGAAGGCCATATCTATAGCTATATCTATAGCCATATCTATATCAATATCTGTATTGATACCAATATCAATATTTTTTTGATGCCAAGATTGGTTGAAAATTTTTGTTTTAACCTTTCTAATTAAACCACTTTTCTTGAGCCAGAGTGGCTATATCGATGCCCTATTTAAGGAATCATTGCTGAAGTTAAAGTCTTGAAATAGTATCTTCTAACTTTATTGTTTCATGTTTTATTTTCAGGTTTACATCTATCTGACTCTATTTAGCTTACAGTGTTAGGATTAAGGTTATTTTTTCCTTTGTGGATGTACACCATGTTTGCAGAGTAATGCTTTCTCTCACCCCCATTTCCTTTTCAAATCTGTCATAAATTAAGTAACCCTATATGGGAGGTTTATTTCTACATTCTCAATTTTGTTTTCCTTTTGTTTTACTCTTTGCATTTCCATATGAAATTTAGAATCCACTTGTAAATTTGATCAAAATAAACATATAGATACATTTGGAAATAATTGACATCATAAGTATTAAGATCGCTAATCCTTATATTCTTCATTCTCTTTAGGAAAAGACTCTGGGCCCCATCAGGGAAAGCAATTTAGGTCTATGACATATGCAGGATCACTCAACTTAAATGATACTACATTCATGTATTCTTGTTTCTACATTATTCCAAGGTATTTGTAGTGATTTGAATTCATTTATTATAAATCAACATAAAGATCAGTTATAATTACATTTGTTTGAGTTAATTCATTAAGTTTGGAATTTATAAGTGTATCGATATTATTTTCTGCCTACTCTAAATTTATGTTACCTCTTCCTTCATCTAAAGTCCTTAGAACCTATTCCCACTCCTATCCCCTGGGTTTAAGATGACATAAGCTGGCCACAATCTTGCAATCATTAAAGTATATAAGCCTTATTTTACCAGATACGATTTTATAATTTGCTTGTAAATTAAGCTGGCCTCCTAGTCTGTAAACAGGTCTGGAAGCAATAAGGAGTGGCAGAAATGGTGCCTGAGTAGATCTGCATTCCTTCTGCAATGAAACTATTTTAAGATGTGTCAATACATGATTTCCAAGACTGCCTAATAAGACAGCAGAGAGGGACCCACTGTTACTGGTAAGGGGGGCTCAGTGAGGTTTTGTGGTTCAGGGAATAGCAGCACCCAAAATGTTTCCATTTTTATTTCCCAACTAATGATGCAAGATTCACACAGAGGACTTGGCAGTTGTGCATTCAACATTCATTGAAATTTAGCAAAGGCAGACTCTGCATCTGCTATTGGAGGACAGTCCTCAAAGATCTAAGGTTCTTTTACCAGTCCTTCAACCGAGATTTCAAAACCCTAAGATTTTCATTTTCCTCTTTTCTAAACTCTTAGTACATTAAGATGCCATTATGCTTGAGTTCCTCTTTCAAACTATATTAATCAAACACAATAGATGCTCACTCTGCTAGTCTTGTCTCTAGTAGGAGACTTCCTTCAGACTATGTAAGTGAGAATACAAATGTTTTGCTCGTGTGTCATGCACTATCAATATTCCTTTCACTAAGAGAAACAGATTCAATTGTTGCTTTCAAACTCAGACAGTTCATAGAAGCAATTCCAGATGCCCAAACTTAAGTATCTCTTACATGTAACTAATTCTGTTATCAAATATCATGTAAACCAATGTACAGAGCAGGGATAATAAACTATGTATTTTACCAGAAAGGGGTTATATACAAGGGCTCATGTAGTATGATCTTAAGCATGATAGAATATGCCAGCTCAAAGCTTTTACTCCAGAAATGACTTCCATAATACCACACACAAAAAAGGATGCTATTACCTCTGCCACCATCAGAAAGAGAATCAGGAAGCAGCAACTGGGGCTAAGGAATTCAAGTAAGCACACTGTTATAACCAGCATCCCAGGATCAGAAAGTTGACAAAGTAGTCCACTGTGATTTTTTGTCCAATGCCCTTCTCAAAACTGGTTAAAATATTTAAAATCATTGCCTCTCTTTTAAATGCTATTGTATTTTGTAGTCTAATTATAATTCTGGTTATTTTCATTTTCTCATTTCTTTGTGCACAGACAGGTATTATAATTTAGTTAAATGTTATTATAATTGTGAATATATCTATCTCAATATATCAGCAGTTTTCAAAATGGAAAGTCAAATTTATTCATTAATTGTCAGTCTACCTTTCAAAAGTGCATTTTGAAATCACACTTAATGAGCATATTAAAGCTTGTGTTTTTGTAAAGCAAGTTTCATCTACAGAAATGAAGTCATTTTGGCTCAGAACACTTTCACTTCGTTTATTTCACTGACATTTTAAAATGTGCAGTCAGGTTTTAGTTTTATAATACTGCTTCTCAGTTTCACTGCCATTCATTTTGTGAGATAAATATCTTAGTTGGAACATTTGAATAAGAAATAGTCAAGTTGATGTTTAAACAATACAAGTCGGAATGGATATTATACAATACAATTGTACAATACAGATTTAGCATGAATATGGAAGAAACATGAGAATATAGCACAATAGTTTATGTTCTTATGGATGGTTCTTCAGTCCTTCATTATTTTTAACTATAAATAATAATACATGTTTATTTCCAAAGGTATGGGAAAAAAAGATTTTACTTAAAAGCAGTGACTGTTATTCTAAAAGCACTGTTTATCACATAGGATTGATTATATGAATAGGTTCCATATTAATTATATTTCTTATTACTAAGTTGGTAAAAAATAAGAATGACTAGATAGATTTTTGAGTGTTAAAGAAACTAAGTTTCCTTTGCATAGCTGATTGTGCTGTTAAAAGTATTGACCCAACAGACATCTATGCATCTAGCTTTACATACCCTTTTTCTTGTCTTGTTTCATTATGTTTCCAAACCAGAAAAGAGATAAGTCTCATCTAAATGAACAGATTCTGGACATTGATTGGATCCTGATTTTAAGGTTGGGATTCATTATATTGAAAGATCAAAGGCTTTCTTTTGTCCCTCTCTTCTACTTCATGCTTCTCATACAACTGGAAATAAAATATAAGTTTTGTCCAGGGTCTTTATGGAAAACTGGTGTTCTTGCTTATTTTCTTCTTTTTATTCTTATACAAGCTCTTAGGGACTTGGTTTTCTCATCACATGGTATTTGGTGTCCAGCTATAAATTAGAGTGTTTTGGAATTTATAAAGGATGGAAACAGCTTGGATGAAACTTTTGTTAGAACTCACAATCAATGCCTATATTAAGATAGGGGATATATGCTCTTATGGGTTGAACTGTTTCTCCCAAACACAGGTTTTGAAGAACTGACTGCCAATGCCTGAGAATATGACTACTTGGAAATAAGGTATTGACAGATGTAATCAAGTTAAGATGAGGTCAAACTGAATGATGGTGGCCCCTATCCCAATATGATTAGAAGACTTACAAGGAAAAGAAAAGAGACACAGACAGGTAGGTATAGGGTGGAGAATGAATGTCATGTGAAGAAAGAGACACCCAGAGAGAGGATGGCCATGTAAAGATGGAGACAGAGATTGGAGTTATAGTGTCCCAAGCCAAAGTTCACCTGGGGCCAGCAGAAGCTAGGAAGAGACAAGGAAGAAATTTTCCCCAGAATATTCAGAGGGAGCAAGGCTCTGCTGATACCTTGATTTTGGATTTATAATCTCCAGAACGGTGAGAGAGTAAATTTGTTTTGTTTTAAGCCATGTAGATTGTAGTAATAGGCTACAGCAGCCATAGTAAACTGATACATATACCTTCCAGATAATAATTATGTATTTATTGTTCCTTCAAGAATTTTACAGAGGTCAGGTGATGATTCAGGAAGAATTCTTCTAATCCTTACTAAATTCATATGAATCCCTACCATTGCCACATATATTGGTACTGTCAGAACAGAAAAATGAGTTTGTGGCAGGACGAGAATTTGGAGATTCAGGTATCATTTGGGGATAATTGGCTCTAACATTGGTTAAGAGTTTACCAGGAGAGTCACATACACAGCTCAGTGGCCATCTCCCAGCCCTCGCCTACCCCTACCCCTCTGTTTCTATGGCTTCAATCTGTTTCCATTCTGCAACCTTGGAGAGAGTTTAAGTCTAATGAAAGAGCTTGAACATTCCTTTAGACTGAAGACCTGGAACAAGCAGCCCCAGCTATTATCAGAGCAGAATATCTCAGGGGCTGTGCCCTCTCCCCCTGAGTTGGATAAATACCCCACTCAAAGCACAGATTTGTCTCTCCTCTCTGATGAAAGTGGGGTGAGTAGAGCTGTCATCCACTGACCCTGACCTGAGTGGTTTGAACTTCCTGACAGACCAGCCTTGATGGGATCCCTTCCCTGCTCTTTGGGGGCCATTGTCTTCTTTAAGTAATAAAGCAGTCATTTGGTGAAAGTTCTGTTGTGCTGAGCTGTGTTCCCATGATGCACCATGTAGTGCATTGCAGTGCTACATACACATGTAGCAACTCACTCCATGGGGTTCGCTCTCCCAAGTATTTAGAAATTCCCATTATGCCAATGAAAGTAGTGAGACAAGGGATTAATTCTGGGATCTAGAAAAAATTACCTAAATAATAAGTGGAGTGACCATCTATTTCTTTAAAACTATTTTTTCTTGCACTCAGTATTATTTCCTAGAAGTACTATACAAAAGAGGCAGCCACTCTTCTCAAGAGTAGGATCACATAAGGTAGTAGTCATTTATCACATCATGGTTTCTCAAAATTGTAACTCTGTCCTTTTTTTGTTGTTGTTATCAAGTCTTCCATGTTTTAGTTCTAGGTGAAATATAAAAGGAAGGAGATACTCTTTATCCTACTTGCATTAGCTAGTTTTTTAACAAAGCCCTGAAGGCCAGTACCTCCCAATCATCACAACTGTCATTAGTCCCCTTACACGTTGAAACAGGCAGGCCTTCTCATTCATTTTAACCGATACAGGGTGGCAGAGGTGACACTGCTTGTTCCACGGAAAGCTTTATGAAGACATCGATAGCATCTTCTACCTTTGCACTTCGGGAAGCCATGCACTGCTGGAGACATCACATAGCAAGAACTCCTGAAAGGGCCATCTGGACATAGAGGAGCAGCCCTGAGACCAAGGCAATCTAGTCTTTTCTGAGCCCAATCTACTACCCATCTCCCAACAAGTTATCAAATACATGGATGATGCAATCTTGGATGTTCCAGGCCTAGCAGCCACCAACTGATTATAGTCAAATAAGAGATCCTAACATGTCCGGCGCTGCCCCGCTCGGTCCCCGGTTCCCGGCCGGCGAGGGGAAACAGGGAAGGAGAGAGAGAGATGCAGACTGCGCGAACTAACCTGGTCATGAATCACGACTCGAACCACACGGCAGTTGTGAAAGCAAGCCCTTTACTACAGCTAGATGAACATTCTGTGTTACTGGTTCCCACACGGGGCACGGCGCCTCGTGGGAGAGCAGCCTCGATGTGGCCGTCAGGCACGGCTCCTTGTGGGCTGTCTCACCCTACCCCGTCCGGGTAAGACCTTTTATACACAATTAACAACCAATAAGCTTCTAGGCTAGTATCGCGTATACAGGATTTCGATTGGTAGGAGTGGGTGGCGGATACATGCGTCACTATGCGGAAACAGGATGCAGGCGCCATCTTGGCTCACTCGATGGGCGGGGGTAACTCTAGAGCAGGCTGCAGCGCATACGCTAGGCCCGATTCGGGAGGCGGCTTTCCACACTAACAGAGAAGAGTTCCTGGACCACACAACTGAGCCCTAGTCAGACCACAGAATTATGGGAAATAATAAAATGTGAGTTGTATTAAGCCACTAAGTTTTAGAGAATTGTGTTACACAGCAATAGGCAACCACAATACTACATATTAGCAGTGAGAACATAGAAACATGGTCAATCTTGGTCAATTGTTTGCTCTTACCTGGGAGAAATCTGTCATTTTTTAACTGGATTAGCTGGATCTGGCAGCAGTGAAAATCCAATTCATATTTAGGTATGGGACCCATTAGTCCACAGCAAGAAGTGGCAAAGGAACTATTTATATTATTGCTCAGAGAAACCAGGAATGCTGTACCATGCAATGTAACATAAAGTCCCCAAATCCAATACCATGTAGGGCAATGAAAACAAGGTTTTGTGAACATTTTTCACTTTCACTTAAAGGAGAGAAGAAATTCAACAACTGCCTGTCTAAAACGGCCAGCCACAATCTTGAATAAAGTTTGGCAAATAAAACTATATAACATAGTAACTGTAGAGCAAAAGTTTTAAATGCAATATTTGAAGGAAGTGACTATAATTTCAATTGGCCAGAGTCCCAGATTAGTTTGGGAAGTTCCTAAGGCAGTGGGTAAAACTTGAGGTGAGAAGGAACAGGTCTTGGATCAAGGGGAAACTGGTTGAAAGATACATTTATGGTCATGAATACAGGTCTTGGATTACCTGTTAACCCACATCCCTAAATTAAATGGCAATCTTTCATATAGATAACACCTTTCAGAGATTTGTTATCACCAGATCATTTTCCTTCACTACAAATCAATTATATGACAAATCAATAAAAATAGCACAAACCACAAGCAAACAAGAAAACACACAATTTAATAATACTGAAATTTTGGAAATTAATAGTTTAATAATGTACAGGTCAATTCAATCATAATGGAGATTTGTTTAATAATGTAATTATAGTTATCAACATTTATAGAATTAAGCTAAAATAGCATATCCATGGAATTTTATAGCCTTAATCTGTATTAGACAGGCTAAAAATAGCAAGTTAAATGTTCAAATTATAAATTACAAAATGACAGAATAAACCTAATGGAAGATATAAAGTTAAAAAAAGCATTTTGTAAATAAGCCAACTTTTAAAATTATAAAACAGAGCATATAAAAATTATTTTTGTAAAGAATAATAAATAGGACTATATTGTAAAGAAAAAAAATCACTGAAAGCTCCAACAGTTCCTAGAAATGCAAAAGGAATAAAATGACACTTATATAAGCAATTACCACATAAGAATATATTATTAATCACTCTAAGCCAAAAAATTTGAAAACTTATTTGAAATAGACAGTTTAAATAAATACTTATAAAATATAACTTATCAAAATTGGCCCAGGACAAAAATAAAAACTCAATATACCTGAAAAAATTTTAAAAATGTAATCAGCAATTGAAACCTTCACTAAAACAAAAGAATTTTCCCAGACAGTTATAACAAGCAGGTATTTTAATTCAAGTCATTTTTTGTAATTTTTAAAATGTATATATACATATATATATCTTTGATAAACAAACAATGAATATAACAAAACAAACAAAAACACAGAGTAGAAAAAATTTACAAGTCAATTTTGAGGGAACGGTAAGAGAAAGAGGCTTATAAATTACAGTAAAGACCAGTAAATTACTCTCTCCATGCAGTTACTGGCACCCATTCTCCCTTCTCGTGTTGTCCAGCCCTTACCTAGCAAACTGGTGACGGAAAGGGACATAAAAATCCTCTTCCTGGACAGTAGGGGTGGCAAGGCTGGTCACTGATCACAGCTTTTGATTAGAAATATATGTTTGCTGGAGGCTAGCTCTGAGGGCAGCCATTGTTTCAGCCTTTCTTGGACAAAGTTAGTGATAGAGGAGATTGGAGACATTGCACTTCCTCAGGCCTGAGAGGGGCAGTTGGCTGGGGGCTACATTTGCTAGGCAGGCCAAGAAAGCTTGGCTTGGGGAACCTGTAGAGAAGCTTCTGGCACCTTTCCTGACCCTCCCCAGGGCACTTTGGAGATTGTCTGTGCCCCCTTCCTGGGTCCTGGGCCCCATTTCAGCTGGGAAGGACTGACAGGGAAACTCCTCTCTAGCATGCCCCTCCTCTCAGAATTTGCCCTCCAGGCAAAAGCAGCTTGAGGAAAAAAACAGGCTTTTAAGAAACTATAGAGGCAGGCAGTAAGGGACAAAGATCCCCTGCTTTAAACAACTGGGAGAGGGAGTTCTGTTTCCTGGGAAAGAGAGAGGACATTCAAACCCCAGTAAACAGGGCAACTCCAGAAACAACTACCAAGCACAAAACAAGGACAAGACATATGCCAAGCAAGAGAGGGGTGACACTGTACACAACATTGCCTTGGGCAGAAGTTACTTATGGGAGGGTAGAAGCTCAAGAAAATTGTCTTATCACCTGCTGGTTACAAAATTAAGAAACAGAAATTGAAGAGAATAAATCCCAGAGTTAACATTTTAGAGTATTAAAAAGGGCACTGTGCAATGAAAGTGTACATGACAAAGTAAAAGGAAATGATGGCCTACCCAAAGGAAAAGGATAAAAATCCAGAAAACACCAACAAAGATGACCAGAATGTTGATATACTGAAAAAAATATTTTTTTTTTAAATGATCTTAAAAATACTGAAGGAGATGAAGGAAAATACACAGAAAGAACTAAAGGACATCAGGGAAACAATGAATGAACAATATGAAAATCTTAGTTAAGAGATAGAAATTTTAAAAGGAACCAAGCAGAACTGCTGGAGTTGAGGACCACAGTAAGTGAAATGAAAAAATGCCCAGGAGGGTTTCAACAGCAGATTGAAGCTGGCAGAAGAAAGAATCAGTGAACTCAAAGACAAGACATTTGAAATGAGTCAGACTGCGGAATGGAAAGAAAAAAAGAAACATAAAAAACAAAAATAGCCTAAAACACCTCTGGAACACCATCAAGCATACCAATACATTCATTATATGGGTCCCAGAAGATGAACAAAGAGAGAAAGGAGCGGACTAAATATCCAAAGAAATAATGACAAATGACTTCCCAAACTTAGCAAAAGATGTGAATATGCACATCCAAGAAGCCCAGAGAATACCAAACAGGATATTCATGAAAAGAAAAAAAAAAAAAAAAGCACCCTGTCCTATGTTAATCACACTATCAAATTCAAAGGACAAAGAGAGAGTTCTGAAAGCTGCAAGAAAAAAGCATAATGTTATATACAAGGGAGTCCCAGTTAGAGTTTCGATTTTTCATCAGAAACCATGGAGGCAAAAAGAGTGGGTTGAAATACTTTAAGTGCTGACAGAATACAGTTGTCAACCAATAATTTTGTACCTGGAGAGACTGTTTCAGAAATGAAGGAGAGATTAAGACATTCTCAGGTAAACAAAAGCTGAGAGAGTTCCTTATCACTAGACCTGCCCAACAAGCAATGCTAAAGGGAGCTCTTCAGACTGAAAGGAAAGGGCAGTAGGCAATGGTTCAGAGCATCATAAAGAGTGGTCAAAATGGCATAAAGATATAGAAATCTCCAGAAAAGGCAACCATTTGGTTAATTATAAATGTCATTAATATTGTAGTGAATTGTTTTGTATGTAACTGTACTTCTTTCTTCCTACAGTTGCCAAATTGCAAATGCAAATTGCAAATTTATGGTTTTAGACTAAAATGTATGAAAATATAAGTGGCAAAAAGTACAAAAAAGTGGTGGGTTAGTGGGGTACAGGAAAAATATTACATGTGTATATTATTGAAGTTAAGTTGGCTGCAAACCAATTATGATTGCTATATATTTAGCATGCTAAATTTTAACTTCATGGTAACCACAATGAAGATAGATAAAAATATATCCAGAAAAAACAGAGAAGGTATACAATATGGTACAATACACACACACACACACACACACACACACACACATATACACACACACAATTAAATAAATATTAACATAGACATTGATGGAAGATTTGAAAACAAACAAAAAAAAATACGAGACTTACAGAGATGAAATAGCAAAGTGGAAGAAGAAATTCTTGCATTATCAGTGGTTACTTTAAATGTAAACTGATTACACTCTCCAGTCAAAAGACAGAGATTTTCAGAATGGATAAAAAAGCATAACCAAACTCTATGTTTTCTGCAAGAGACTCATCTTAAATTTAAAGTTACAAGTAAGTTGAAAGTGAAAGGATGGAAAAATGTAGACCACACAAGAAGTAACCAAAAGAGAGGTGGGGTAGCTGCATTAATATCAGATAAAACAGACTTTAAAATGGAACCAGTTACAGAGGACAAAGATGGACATTTATACTGAACAAGAGGTCAATTCCACAGGAAGATGTAACAATTATAAATATATATGCACCTAGCCACAGAAAACCAAAATATATGAAGCAAATAGTGATAGATTTGAAGGCAGAAAGAGACGGCTCTAAATTAATAGTAGGAGACTTTAATACACCACTTTAAATAATAGATATAACATCTAGTCAGAAGAATAAGGAAATATAAAACTTGACTCATACTCTAAACCAACTAGACATAATAGACATATATAGAACACTTCACCCAACAACAACAAAATATACATCTTTCCTAAGGGCACATGGATCATTCTGCAGGATAGGCCATAGGATAGGTCACAAATAAAGTCTTAATAAGTTCAAATGTATTAAAACCATACAATGCATCTTTTCCTTCATCAGTCGAATGAAGCTAGAAATCAATAACAGAGGGTGAAATGGAAAACTCAGAAATATATGGAATTTAAACAATATATTCTTAAACAACCCATGGGTTAAAAATGAAATCACAGGGGAAATTAGGAAATAACTTAAGGCAAATAAAAATGAAAACACAACATAATAAAACATGGGGCTGTAGCAAAGGCAGTGCTGAGGAAGAAATTTACATATCTAAATGCTTTCACTTAAAAACTTCAAATCATGGACCTAACCTCAAGACTGGAATAACTAGAAAGAGAAGTTCAAAAACACAAGCTGAAGAAAGGCAATAACAAAAATTAGAGCAGAGATAAATAAAACAGAGAACAACAATCACAGGGAAAAAAAAAAAAAACCCACAACAATAGAATCAACCAAACCACAAGTTGGTTCTTTGAAAAGATCGGTAACTCTGGCTTTTCAATTAATCATGTCATCACCAAATCCCTCCCTGCTTTCTAAATAATAATCTTTGATTATAGGTTATTTAACAATTGTCTCCTTTTCCTTACATATAGTGAAATATCATTAATTAATTTGTGTTTTGATTGAATGGAGAATACCAGCCATCATTTCTCTCTGTTTTGCACAGCACCCTCATAATTTCATTTCAAACCCAATGCCAGTAGCCTGGACTATGTTGGGCATTGCCACCAATTCCTTCTCTGCCTGTGCCATTTCTACAAAAGTAGTCTTCCAACCAAATTCAGTTTTCACTTTTGTAATCTCTAAGTGCTTCTGGGAAACAGTGGGAAAACAGGACTTTGTTCCTTTATAAATGAAAGTCACAGTTTTACATATTAGCTTTGTCTCCTATACTGCCCCCAAATTATTGTATTACTCCTTGGTCAGCATCCAGTGATTCTTCCTAATATTGACTATTCTTTTAGCAGAAGACTGTTTTCTAATTGACAGAGAGAATTGAGTCTATCAGGCATGAACTCAATATACAAATTATTCCTTCATGGCACGTATGCATACTGTTCCTCCAAGCAATTTTATTTGCTTGGTATTTGTTTAACATCTGTCACCTCCAACTTGGGGAGAGCCGCTTCCCGGGTTGGGGCCTAGTGAACGAGCCGCGACCTGCTCTAGAGTTAGGGCCTGTTGGACACGCCGAGACCTGCTCTCGAGTTACCCCCGCCCATCGAGTGAGCCAAGATGGCGCCTGCATCCCGTTTCCGCATATGACGCTTAGGGCGGCGGTTGCCTGCTAGCCTATTGTACACGCTTACGTAGTGCCTGCACATTGGTTGTAACTATCGTATATAAGAAAGTGCCCGCGCTAGCCTCGGGGAGACAGCCCACAGGGAGCCGTGCCTGACGGCCGCATAGAGGTTGTTCTCCCACGGGGTGTAAAGCCTCGTGTGGAATATGTAACAGAGAAAGTTTTCTTCCTGGCTCCAGTAAAAGGCTTGCATTCACTGCCACTGTGTGCCTCAAGTGTCAGTTTGTCTGTGTCTCTCCCTCTTTCCCTCTGTTCTCCTTGCCGGCCGGGGACAGGACGCGTGGGACCGAGCGAGAAGGCGCCGGACAGGTGGTGGCCCGTACGGGGATTCGAACACTCGACCAAGCTCTGACCAGCTGAGCTGGTGGTGGACAGCGGACTTCCTGCGCCCGGCCAGCGCGAGAAGGTGAGTGCTCCTTTTACGTGAGAGTCAGGGCCCGTGGATTCTCAGGCGGTCCCGGGGACTCGGAAGAGCTCTCCGAGTGGTTGAAAGTACAGTGCCGACTGCAAGCATGGGGCAGTCTGAAAGTTTATCTTTGTTAGCTAAAAGTACAGTGCCGACTGCAAGCATGGGGCAGTCTGAAAGTTTACCCTTGTTAGCTCCTTTAAAAGCCCTCCTGAAGCAGAGGGGTATTTCAGTTAGGAAAAGCTCCCTACAGAAGTTTCTTAATGATGTTGAAATTTTTGCCCCCTGGTTTCCCTCCTCCGGCAGCCTCGGTCTGCCTTCTTGGCTGAAGTTTGGTCACGATATAGATTGGGCGCGTCGGACTAACGTTTGTCTGAATCCACCTTTAGTCCCTATATGGGAGACCGTTCGCGCGATCCTTGAACTGGGGGTTGGCCGCGAGCCACCCGGGAGGCGAGAGTGTGTGCAGCGGTCCAGACACTTAGAGGAAGAGAGAGCCGGCGAGAAAGGGTGGACTGGATGCAGATGGGAGCTCCCACCTGGGCAATGTTTCCTTGACATTGAGAACACACTGCTAAGGGCGGCCACATTCTTAGAATTGTGTTCCATGTGTTACTTGAGAAACTCTCCTTTCTTACAGTGGGCATTTCGGTGCTGTTGACTGAGGTGAATGCATTCATGTTATAGTACTGCTTTGAGGAAAGACTACATAATTTTATTCTCAGGGAAACATAGTTCATGATGACAACCATATAGAAGAGGTGCTGAGTATATAAATTATATAAACAAAAATTTGATCTGGACAAAGGAGCCACGTCTTTCAGTTTGCTGTTGAATTGTACTATTAAGAAAATTTCCTATACTAGTAAATAAAACAGTATTTGTCTGCTCATACTTTTGACTCCATGTAAGACTAGTCGGGTGCGGTAGTGAGAAGGGGGGAGGGAGTGGAGCAGGGAGATCGGTCTGTGGCTGACTGTGAACAATCGATTGAGATGACTCACTGCCTTCGGACTGTCTATTTGCATAAGAGAAGGAAATGTCCTGATAAAGAGTTTGAGGTCTTGCTTTCCAGAGAGATGATTTAGAATTGTCTTTAAAACATAACATAAAACAAAACAAAAACCTCATTTTACTATCACAGTGCAAATCATTTCCATAACATGCACTGGAAAGTTTTTCCCTGATGGATTGTCTTTAGAGTTTAAAGGAATCTTATCATATAGCTGCATGCACTCTGTACTAAAATGGTGAACTCTTTTAATTTACAGATCTTTGTTTGCTGATAATTTTATTTTGCAGCGGCATAAAAATTTAAGATTGTGGATTAAAAGAAACTCTATAAGGTGGAAAAGGAAAAATTTGCTCTGAAATAATATTAATTTGATTTAGAAGCATTTAAAATCTTTAGGAGACATAACAATTTGAATCAGGGCTCTGGTTCAAATATGATTTTGATATAAAGCACATGGTGAGCTTTCTGTTTGAAAACAACCCTGTGTTGCTCCACCATTACTTAGGTTTTAAAGCTATAATTAAAGGCCTTAGCCATGCCCCAGATTTTACGCTGGCCATCTTGTAATTTCACAAGTATCCAAAATTAAGCTCCCCTTAATAATAACCTTTCCAGGGTAGAAGTCTCTCCCTGAGAAAAATGTTTTTCTTTTCTCTTCCAGCGCATCAATAACTCGTGCTATAACCCATCCGGAGACATCCAGTCCGCACACAACCGGAAGTGGAAAGCAGTCCTGCTTACAGGTTTATTCTATCACTAATCGTATGGAGTACCACTTAAATTACTTTTGGCTTTCCTTAATTGGTCTTCTGGCTTCGCTGTTTGCAGCCGGATTAGCAACAGTTGCCCCAAAAGATTGGAATCTGTTAGAAAGATCCCTGCTTGCTATAACATATTTGAGCATTGTAGGGCTTTTCACTTGGCTAGCTTGTCTCCCTTAACAGGGAAGAACCTATAGCCTCTAGTATGGCCTTGTTGTACCTACTGCCATTTAAAGTTGCCACCTTACATTTTCTCCTGCAAAGTATGCTTAGTGAGCCAAGTATCGCTATCTTTGATCCTAATCCCCACCAACCTTGGAAATGGACCTTGGCGCGGTGGGAGGATTCCACAGTTGTACAAACCCAAGTTACGGCAGGACGACCTTCCTTTCTTGTCAACGCAACTGATCTGTTTCCCACTCCTTCCGTACGCCCCACTGGTTGGAATCAAGCCCAATATTACATGTGCCCATCCTCACACTCTGGAAGATCTTACTGTAATTCTCCCAACCAATATCACTGTGCATACTGGGGATGTGAAACATTATCCACTCATTGGAAGCCTTCCGTCACTGATCATTACCTAACTCTAAAATGGGCTCCCTTGAACTGCAAACCACCTGAAGAACCCATTACCTGGGGTATCTATGGAGGCCATCACCACATTGCACCTACAGGTACCTGCTCACATTTAAATCTCAGTGTGCAACTTCCTAATGATCCCTCCTGGTTACTCGGTCGAACCTGGGGCTTTAGGATTTATTGGAAAGGAGTCGACCCAGGTTCCCTTATTCTTGTAAAAAGGAGGCTGTACTAAAGAACCCCTCTGCCATTGGTCCCAATAAGGTCATTAACCGAAATTCACAGCCAACCACCCGCACCTCAGCTCCAACCACCCGTACCTCAGCTCGAGCCAGCCACGCCTCAGCCGCAAGCAATGCGACGCCAAAACCACCACCCAAACCTTCTCTGCCCCCCTCTCATTATTCCTCTCCCTTCCTCAGCCTTATCCAGGCAGCCTTCACCTCACTAAATGTCTCCTACCCCAATTTTACTTCCTCCTGTTGGCTCTGCCTCTCCACCACTTCCTCACTGTATGAGCCCATCGCCTCCAACTTCTCCTTTTCAGAAAGTGCAGGAGACAACCCCTCGGAGTGCAATTGGAATACCTCTACTGTCCCCCTAACTTTCCATTCAGTCTCCTATACAGGAAAGTGCATCCGCCCTCGTTCAAGTAACTCTCCCAATCTCACAGCCTGTGCCAGCTATTCGTCTCCCAGTAGCTCTGCCAAGTTTCTTATTCCCCACAACTCCTCCCAATGGCTCTGCTCCTCTACAGGACTTACCCCCTGTCTCAGCACGAATGTCATCAATGAATATAATGAAACTTGCCTCCTGATTGTCCTTATCCCTAGGGTCCTATACCACAGTGAGGAAGACTTCTTCCTCCGCCTGGAAACAACTGCAGTTCCTGCCAAGCTGCAAAAGCGAGAACCCATCACCGCCCTCACGGTTGCCACCCTCCTAGGTCTTGCAGGCGCTGGCACCGGGATTGCTGCATTAGCCAGTCAAAGTTCCGCCCTAACTCATTCTCCGGGCGGCTGTCGACGAAGACATCCGTCACCTACAAGACGCTATTTCCCATCTTAAAAATTCTGTCAATTCCCTCTCTGAGGTGGTGCTCCAAAACCGCCGAGGCCTCGATCTTCTGCTCCTCAAAGAGGGAGGCCTCTGTGCCGCCCTAGGGGAAGAGTGTTGTGTGTATGCCAATACCACAGGTCTTGCAGAGAACAGTCTAAAGAAGGTCCGGGAAGGACTGGAAAAACGTAAAAGAGATCGTGAGGCTGCCAGTTATTGGTCCAGTTTCTTCGCTCTCGTCCTCCCATATATCCTTCCCTTTCTTGGCCCCCTAATAATAATTATTCTAGCTCTTGCTTTAGGACCATGCATCATTCGCAGAATCGTCCAACTTGTGAGGAAGCAGACCGGTGCTATCTTTTACCAGCAACTCGCCACCTCTGATGACCACTGCTCCGGAGGACCAGCCAATCCTCCGCGACCCCGTCGCCATCGGTCGGCTCGACGGCCACGAGGCTTTTCTCGGTCGCAAAAGCATCGCACCGACGCCGCGCTCCGGCTTCTCTGAACTGTTGGACTTTGAACCTCCCTCCGCCTGTGACTCCTTCACCTAGCCCGCAGCAGCTAAGCCATCGACAATCGACAAGACGCCTTGTCACTGCTGAGCCCCCGACTCGCTGAACTATCGTTGATTCCCTTTACTCCTCCCTCATATTGAACAGCAGGCTCTCGACTGATCGATCCCCTTCGGGGTGGGGCACTCTGGGGCAGGGTTCGCGGCAGAGTCCATAGCCATATCCCGGATTTAGCTGATAGTTCCAGCAGTCTCAAATTTTGTCTCAGGCGAGTCTCGTAGGCGGGAGCCCGGTGACGGCCGCACGGGGCTCTGGCCATTGCACAGAGACGCCTAGTGACGCCTTTGACGCTGGATGCCACTCTCCTGTCCCAACTATCACTACCCAGTTACAAGGCAAAGTCCGGTAGGGAGAGTCACGTCGTTTCCAGCTCACGGGCTCTCCGGTCTCTATATGAGGTAAGCATTCTGGTCGGTGCCAGAGGTTCTGCCGTGAAATGGCAGGGGCCTAGTCCAGACTCCCCAAAGCACCAAAACATGTAGTGGGTCTCTCAAGCCCACGGGAGTACACTCATCAATGGAGACACTGGGTGAAATATATAAAAAAGGGGGAGATGTGGAGAGCCGCTTCCCGGGTTGGGGCCTAGTGAACGAGCCGCGACCTGCTCTAGAGTTAGGGCCTGTTGGACACGCCGAGACCTGCTCTCGAGTTACCCCCGCCCATCGAGTGAGCCAAGATGGCGCCTGCATCCCGTTTCCGCATATGACGCTTAGGGCGGCGGTTGCCTGCTAGCCTATTGTACACGCTTACGTAGTGCCTGCACATTGGTTGTAACTATCGTATATAAGAAAGTGCCCGCGCTAGCCTCGGGGAGACAGCCCACAGGGAGCCGTGCCTGACGGCCGCATAGAGGTTGTTCTCCCACGGGGTGTAAAGCCTCGTGTGGAATATGTAACAGAGAAAGTTTTCTTCCTGGCTCCAGTAAAAGGCTTGCATTCACTGCCACTGTGTGCCTCAAGTGTCAGTTTGTCTGTGTCTCTCCCTCTTTCCCTCTGTTCTCCTTGCCGGCCGGGGACAGGACGCGTGGGACCGAGCGAGAAGGCGCCGGACAGGTGGTGGCCCGTACGGGGATTCGAACACTCGACCAAGCTCTGACCAGCTGAGCTGGTGGTGGACAGCGGACTTCCTGCGCCCGGCCAGCGCGAGAAGGTGAGTGCTCCTTTTACGTGAGAGTCAGGGCCCGTGGATTCTCAGGCGGTCCCGGGGACTCGGAAGAGCTCTCCGAGTGGTTGAAAGTACAGTGCCGACTGCAAGCATGGGGCAGTCTGAAAGTTTATCTTTGTTAGCTAAAAGTACAGTGCCGACTGCAAGCATGGGGCAGTCTGAAAGTTTACCCTTGTTAGCTCCTTTAAAAGCCCTCCTGAAGCAGAGGGGTATTTCAGTTAGGAAAAGCTCCCTACAGAAGTTTCTTAATGATGTTGAAATTTTTGCCCCCTGGTTTCCCTCCTCCGGCAGCCTCGGTCTGCCTTCTTGGCTGAAGTTTGGTCACGATATAGATTGGGCGCGTCGGACTAACGTTTGTCTGAATCCACCTTTAGTCCCTATATGGGAGACCGTTCGCGCGATCCTTGAACTGGGGGTTGGCCGCGAGCCACCCGGGAGGCGAGAGTGTGTGCAGCGGTCCAGGCACTTAGAGGAAGAGAGAGCCGGCGAGAAAGGGTGGACTGGATGCAGATGGGAGCTCCCACCTGGGCAATGTTTCCTTGACATTGAGAACACACTGCTAAGGGCGGCCACATTCTTAGAATTGTGTTCCATGTGTTACTTGAGAAACTCTCCTTTCTTACAGTGGGCATTTCGGTGCTGTTGACTGAGGTGAATGCATTCATGTTATAGTACTGCTTTGAGGAAAGACTACATAATTTTATTCTCAGGGAAACATAGTTCATGATGACAACCATATAGAAGAGGTGCTGAGTATATAAATTATATAAACAAAAATTTGATCTGGACAAAGGAGCCACGTCTTTCAGTTTGCTGTTGAATTGTACTATTAAGAAAATTTCCTATACTAGTAAATAAAACAGTATTTGTCTGCTCATACTTTTGACTCCATGTAAGACTAGTCGGGTGCGGTAGTGAGAAGGGGGGAGGGAGTGGAGCAGGGAGATCGGTCTGTGGCTGACTGTGAACAATCGATTGAGATGACTCACTGCCTTCGGACTGTCTATTTGCATAAGAGAAGGAAATGTCCTGATAAAGAGTTTGAGGTCTTGCTTTCCAGAGAGATGATTTAGAATTGTCTTTAAAACATAACATAAAACAAAACAAAAACCTCATTTTACTATCACAGTGCAAATCATTTCCATAACATGCACTGGAAAGTTTTTCCCTGATGGATTGTCTTTAGAGTTTAAAGGAATCTTATCATATAGCTGCATGCACTCTGTACTAAAATGGTGAACTCTTTTAATTTACAGATCTTTGTTTGCTGATAATTTTATTTTGCAGCGGCATAAAAATTTAAGATTGTGGATTAAAAGAAACTCTATAAGGTGGAAAAGGAAAAATTTGCTCTGAAATAATATTAATTTGATTTAGAAGCATTTAAAATCTTTAGGAGACATAACAATTTGAATCAGGGCTCTGGTTCAAATATGATTTTGATATAAAGCACATGGTGAGCTTTCTGTTTGAAAACAACCCTGTGTTGCTCCACCATTACTTAGGTTTTAAAGCTATAATTAAAGGCCTTAGCCATGCCCCAGATTTTACGCTGGCCATCTTGTAATTTCACAAGTATCCAAAATTAAGCTCCCCTTAATAATAACCTTTCCAGGGTAGAAGTCTCTCCCTGAGAAAAATGTTTTTCTTTTCTCTTCCAGCGCATCAATAACTCGTGCTATAACCCATCCGGAGACATCCAGTCCGCACACAACCGGAAGTGGAAAGCAGTCCTGCTTACAGGTTTATTCTATCACTAATCGTATGGAGTACCACTTAAATTACTTTTGGCTTTCCTTAATTGGTCTTCTGGCTTCGCTGTTTGCAGCCGGATTAGCAACAGTTGCCCCAAAAGATTGGAATCTGTTAGAAAGATCCCTGCTTGCTATAACATATTTGAGCATTGTAGGGCTTTTCACTTGGCTAGCTTGTCTCCCTTAACAGGGAAGAACCTATAGCCTCTAGTATGGCCTTGTTGTACCTACTGCCATTTAAAGTTGCCACCTTACATTTTCTCCTGCAAAGTATGCTTAGTGAGCCAAGTATCGCTATCTTTGATCCTAATCCCCACCAACCTTGGAAATGGACCTTGGCGCGGTGGGAGGATTCCACAGTTGTACAAACCCAAGTTACGGCAGGACGACCTTCCTTTCTTGTCAACGCAACTGATCTGTTTCCCACTCCTTCCGTACGCCCCACTGGTTGGAATCAAGCCCAATATTACATGTGCCCATCCTCACACTCTGGAAGATCTTACTGTAATTCTCCCAACCAATATTACTGTGCATACTGGGGATGTGAAACATTATCCACTCATTGGAAGCCTTCCGTCACTGATCATTACCTAACTCTAAAATGGGCTCCCTTGAACTGCAAACCACCTGAAGAACCCATTACCTGGGGTATCTATGGAGGCCATCACCACATTGCACCTACAGGTACCTGCTCACATTTAAATCTCAGTGTGCAACTTCCTAATGATCCCTCCTGGTTACTCGGTCGAACCTGGGGCTTTAGGATTTATTGGAAAGGAGTCGACCCAGGTTCCCTTATTCTTGTAAAAAAGGAGGCTGTACTAAAGAACCCCTCTGCCATTGGTCCCAATAAGGTCATTAACCAAAATTCACAGCCAACCACCCGCACCTCAGCTCCAGCCACCCGTACCTCAGCTCGAGCCAGCCACGCCTCAGCCGCAAGCAACGCGACGCCAAAACCGCCACCCAAACCTTCTCTGCCCCCCTCTCATTATTCCTCTCCCCTCCTCAGCCTTATCCAGGCAGCCTTCACCTCACTAAATGTCTCCTACCCCAATTTTACTTCCTCCTGTTGGCTCTGCCTCTCCACCACTTCCTCACTGTATGAGCCCATCGCCTCCAACTTCTCCTTTTCAGAAAGTGCAGGAGACAACCCCTCGGAGTGCAATTGGAATACCTCTACTGTCCCCCTAACTTTCCATTCAGTCTCCTATACAGGAAAGTGCATCCGCCCTCGTTCAAGTAACTCTCCCAATCTCACAGCCTGTGCCAGCTATTCGTCTCCCAGTAGCTCTGCCAAGTTTCTTATTCCCCACAACTCCTCCCAATGGCTCTGCTCCTCTACAGGACTTACCCCCTGTCTCAGCACGAATGTCATCAATGAATATAATGAAACTTGCCTCCTGATTGTCCTTATCCCTAGGGTCCTATACCACAGTGAGGAAGACTTCTTCCTCCGCCTGGAAACAACTGCAGTTCCTGCCAAGCTGCAAAAGCGAGAACCCATCACCGCCCTCACGGTTGCCACCCTCCTAGGTCTTGCAGGCGCTGGCACCGGGATTGCTGCATTAGCCAGTCAAAGTTCCGCCCTAACTCATCTCCGGGCGGCTGTCGACGAAGACATCCGTCACCTACAAGACGCTATTTCCCATCTTAAAAATTCTGTCAATTCCCTCTCTGAGGTGGTGCTCCAAAACCGCCGAGGCCTCGATCTTCTGCTCCTCAAAGAGGGAGGCCTCTGTGCCGCCCTAGGGGAAGAGTGTTGTGTGTATGCCAATACCACAGGTCTTGCAGAGAACAGTCTAAAGAAGGTCCGGGAAGGACTGGAAAAACGTAAAAGAGATCGTGAGGCTGCCAGTTATTGGTCCAGTTTCTTCGCTCTCGTCCTCCCATATATCCTTCCCTTTCTTGGCCCCCTAATAATAATTATTCTAGCTCTTGCTTTAGGACCATGCATCATTCGCAGAATCGTCCAACTTGTGAGGAAGCAGACCGGTGCTATCTTTTACCAGCAACTCGCCACCTCTGATGACCACTGCTCCGGAGGACCAGCCAATCCTCCGCGACCCCGTCGCCATCGGTCGGCTCGACGGCCACGAGGCTTTTCTCGGTCGCAAAAGCATCGCACCGACGCCGCGCTCCGGCTTCTCTGAACTGTTGGACTTTGAACCTCCCTCCGCCTGTGACTCCTTCACCTAGCCCGCAGCAGCTAAGCCATCGACAATCGACAAGACGCTTTGTCACTGCTGAGCCCCCGACTCGCTGAACTATCGTTGATTCCCTTTACTCCTCCCTCATATTGAACAGCAGGCTCTCGACTGATCGATCCCCTTCGGGGTGGGGCACTCTGGGGCAGGGTTCGCGGCAGAGTCCATAGCCATATCCCGGATTTAGCTGATAGTTCCAGCAGTCTCAAATTTTGTCTCAGGCGAGTCTCGTAGGCGGGAGCCCGGTGACGGCCGCACGGGGCTCTGGCCATTGCACAGAGACGCCTAGTGACGCCTTTGACGCTGGATGCCACTCTCCTGTCCCAACTATCACTACCCAGTTACAAGGCAAAGTCCGGTAGGGAGAGTCACGTCGTTTCCAGCTCACGGGCTCTCCGGTCTCTATATGAGGTAAGCATTCTGGTCGGTGCCAGAGGTTCTGCCGTGAAATGGCAGGGGCCTAGTCCAGACTCCCCAAAGCACCAAAACATGTAGTGGGTCTCTCAAGCCCACGGGAGTACACTCATCAATGGAGACACTGGGTGAAATATATAAAAAAGGGGGAGATGTGGAGAGCCGCTTCCCGGGTTGGGGCCTAGTGAACGAGCCGCGACCTGCTCTAGAGTTAGGGCCTGTTGGACACGCCGAGACCTGCTCTCGAGTTACCCCCGCCCATCGAGTGAGCCAAGATGGCGCCTGCATCCCGTTTCCGCATATGACGCTTAGGGCGGCGGTTGCCTGCTAGCCTATTGTAAACGCTTACGTAGTGCCTGCACATTGGTTGTAACTATCGTATATAAGAAAGTGCCCGCGCTAGCCTCGGGGAGACAGCCCACAGGGAGCCGTGCCTGACGGCCGCATAGAGGTTGTTCTCCCACGGGGTGTAAGGCCTCGTGTGGAATATGTAACAGAGAAAGTTTTCTTCCTGGCTCCAGTAAAAGGCTTGCATTCACTGCCGTTGTGTGCCTCAAGTGTCAGTTTGTCTGTGTCTCTCCCTCTTTCCCTCTGTTCTCCTTGCCGGCCGAGGACAGGACGCGTGGGACCGAGCGAGAAGGCGACGGACAGGTGGTGGCCCGTACGGGGATTCGAACACTCGACCAAGCTCTGACCAGCTGAGCTGGTGGTGGACAGCGGACTTCCTGCGCCCGGCCAGCGCGAGAAGGTGAGTGCTCCTTTTACGTGAGAGTCAGGGCCCGTGGATTCTCAGGCGGTCCCGGGGACTCGGAAGAGCTCTCCGAGTGGTTGAAAGTACAGTGCCGACTGCAGGCATGGGGCAGTCTGAAAGTTTATCTTTGTTAGCTAAAAGTACAGTGCCGACTGCAAGCATGGGGCAGTCTGAAAGTTTACCCTTGTTAGCTCCTTTAAAAGCCCTCCTGAAGCAGAGGGGTATTTCAGTTAGGAAAAGCTCCCTACAGAAGTTTCTTAATGATGTTGAAATTTTTGCCCCCTGGTTTCCCTCCTCCGGCAGCCTCGGTCTGCCTTCTTGGCTGAAGTTTGGTCACGATATAGATTGGGCGCGTCGGACTAACGTTTGTCTGAATCCACCTTTAGTCCCTATATGGGAGACCGTTCGCGCGATCCTTGAACTGGGGGTTGGCCGCGAGCCACCCGGGAGGCGAGAGTGTGTGCAGCGGTCCAGGCACTTAGAGGAAGAGAGAGCCGGCGAGAAAGGGTGGACTGGATGCAGATGGGAGCTCCCACCTGGGCAATGTTTCCTTGACATTGAGAACACACTGCTAAGGGCGGCCACATTCTTAGAATTGTGTTCCATGTGTTACTTGAGAAACTCTCCTTTCTTACAGTGGGCATTTCGGTGCTGTTGACTGAGGTGAATGCATTCATGTTATAGTACTGCTTTGAGGAAAGACTACATAATTTTATTCTCAGGGAAACATAGTTCATGATGACAACCATATAGAAGAGGTGCTGAGTATATAAATTATATAAACAAAAATTTGATCTGGACAAAGGAGCCACGTCTTTCAGTTTGCTGTTGAATTGTACTATTAAGAAAATTTCCTATACTAGTAAATAAAACAGTATTTGTCTGCTCATACTTTTGACTCCATGTAAGACTAGTCGGGTGCGGTAGTGAGAAGGGGGGAGGGAGTGGAGCAGGGAGATCGGTCTGTGGCTGACTGTGAACAATCGATTGAGATGACTCACTGCCTTCGGACTGTCTATTTGCATAAGAGAAGGAAATGTCCTGATAAAGAGTTTGAGGTCTTGCTTTCCAGAGAGATGATTTAGAATTGTCTTTAAAACATAACATAAAACAAAACAAAAACCTCATTTTACTATCACAGTGCAAATCATTTCCATAACATGCACTGGAAAGTTTTTCCCTGATGGATTGTCTTTAGAGTTTAAAGGAATCTTATCATATAGCTGCATGCACTCTGTACTAAAATGGTGAACTCTTTTAATTTACAGATCTTTGTTTGCTGATAATTTTATTTTGCAGCGGCATAAAAATTTAAGATTGTGGATTAAAAGAAACTCTATAAGGTGGAAAAGGAAAAATTTGCTCTGAAATAATATTAATTTGATTTAGAAGCATTTAAAATCTTTAGGAGACATAACAATTTGAATCAGGGCTCTGGTTCAAATATGATTTTGATATAAAGCACATGGTGAGCTTTCTGTTTGAAAACAACCCTGTGTTGCTCCACCATTACTTAGGTTTTAAAGCTATAATTAAAGGCCTTAGCCATGCCCCAGATTTTACGCTGGCCATCTTGTAATTTCACAAGTATCCAAAATTAAGCTCCCCTTAATAATAACCTTTCCAGGGTAGAAGTCTCTCCCTGAGAAAAATGTTTTTCTTTTCTCTTCCAGCGCATCAATAACTCGTGCTATAACCCATCCGGAGACATCCAGTCCGCACACAACCGGAAGTGGAAAGCAGTCCTGCTTACAGGTTTATTCTATCACTAATCGTATGGAGTACCACTTAAATTACTTTTGGCTTTCCTTAATTGGTCTTCTGGCTTCGCTGTTTGCAGCCGGATTAGCAACAGTTGCCCCAAAAGATTGGAATCTGTTAGAAAGATCCCTGCTTGCTATAACATATTTGAGCATTGTAGGGCTTTTCACTTGGCTAGCTTGTCTCCCTTAACAGGGAAGAACCTATAGCCTCTAGTATGGCCTTGTTGTACCTACTGCCATTTAAAGTTGCCACCTTACATTTTCTCCTGCAAAGTATGCTTAGTGAGCCAAGTATCGCTATCTTTGATCCTAATCCCCACCAACCTTGGAAATGGACCTTGGCGCGGTGGGAGGATTCCACAGTTGTACAAACCCAAGTTACGGCAGGACGACCTTCCTTTCTTGTCAACGCAACTGATCTGTTTCCCACTCCTTCCGTACGCCCCACTGGTTGGAATCAAGCCCAATATTACATGTGCCCATCCTCACACTCTGGAAGATCTTACTGTAATTCTCCCAACCAATATTACTGTGCATACTGGGGATGTGAAACATTATCCACTCATTGGAAGCCTTCCGTCACTGATCATTACCTAACTCTAAAATGGGCTCCCTTGAACTGCAAACCACCTGAAGAACCCATTACCTGGGGTATCTATGGAGGCCATCACCACATTGCACCTACAGGTACCTGCTCACATTTAAATCTCAGTGTGCAACTTCCTAATGATCCCTCCTGGTTACTCGGTCGAACCTGGGGCTTTAGGATTTATTGGAAAGGAGTCGACCCAGGTTCCCTTATTCTTGTAAAAAAGGAGGCTGTACTAAAGAACCCCTCTGCCATTGGTCCCAATAAGGTCATTAACCAAAATTCACAGCCAACCACCCGCACCTCAGCTCCAGCCACCCGTACCTCAGCTCGAGCCAGCCACGCCTCAGCCGCAAGCAACGCGACGCCAAAACCGCCACCCAAACCTTCTCTGCCCCCCTCTCATTATTCCTCTCCCCTCCTCAGCCTTATCCAGGCAGCCTTCACCTCACTAAATGTCTCCTACCCCAATTTTACTTCCTCCTGTTGGCTCTGCCTCTCCACCACTTCCTCACTGTATGAGCCCATCGCCTCCAACTTCTCCTTTTCAGAAAGTGCAGGAGACAACCCCTCGGAGTGCAATTGGAATACCTCTACTGTCCCCCTAACTTTCCATTCAGTCTCCTATACAGGAAAGTGCATCCGCCCTCGTTCAAGTAACTCTCCCAATCTCACAGCCTGTGCCAGCTATTCGTCTCCCAGTAGCTCTGCCAAGTTTCTTATTCCCCACAACTCCTCCCAATGGCTCTGCTCCTCTACAGGACTTACCCCCTGTCTCAGCACGAATGTCATCAATGAATATAATGAAACTTGCCTCCTGATTGTCCTTATCCCTAGGGTCCTATACCACAGTGAGGAAGACTTCTTCCTCCGCCTGGAAACAACTGCAGTTCCTGCCAAGCTGCAAAAGCGAGAACCCATCACCGCCCTCACGGTTGCCACCCTCCTAGGTCTTGCAGGCGCTGGCACCGGGATTGCTGCATTAGCCAGTCAAAGTTCCGCCCTAACTCATCTCCGGGCGGCTGTCGACGAAGACATCCGTCACCTACAAGACGCTATTTCCCATCTTAAAAATTCTGTCAATTCCCTCTCTGAGGTGGTGCTCCAAAACCGCCGAGGCCTCGATCTTCTGCTCCTCAAAGAGGGAGGCCTCTGTGCCGCCCTAGGGGAAGAGTGTTGTGTGTATGCCAATACCACAGGTCTTGCAGAGAACAGTCTAAAGAAGGTCCGGGAAGGACTGGAAAAACGTAAAAGAGATCGTGAGGCTGCCAGTTATTGGTCCAGTTTCTTCGCTCTCGTCCTCCCATATATCCTTCCCTTTCTTGGCCCCCTAATAATAATTATTCTAGCTCTTGCTTTAGGACCATGCATCATTCGCAGAATCGTCCAACTTGTGAGGAAGCAGACCGGTGCTATCTTTTACCAGCAACTCGCCACCTCTGATGACCACTGCTCCGGAGGACCAGCCAATCCTCCGCGACCCCGTCGCCATCGGTCGGCTCGACGGCCACGAGGCTTTTCTCGGTCGCAAAAGCATCGCACCGACGCCGCGCTCCGGCTTCTCTGAACTGTTGGACTTTGAACCTCCCTCCGCCTGTGACTCCTTCACCTAGCCCGCAGCAGCTAAGCCATCGACAATCGACAAGACGCTTTGTCACTGCTGAGCCCCCGACTCGCTGAACTATCGTTGATTCCCTTTACTCCTCCCTCATATTGAACAGCAGGCTCTCGACTGATCGATCCCCTTCGGGGTGGGGCACTCTGGGGCAGGGTTCGCGGCAGAGTCCATAGCCATATCCCGGATTTAGCTGATAGTTCCAGCAGTCTCAAATTTTGTCTCAGGCGAGTCTCGTAGGCGGGAGCCCGGTGACGGCCGCACGGGGCTCTGGCCATTGCACAGAGACGCCTAGTGACGCCTTTGACGCTGGATGCCACTCTCCTGTCCCAACTATCACTACCCAGTTACAAGGCAAAGTCCGGTAGGGAGAGTCACGTCGTTTCCAGCTCACGGGCTCTCCGGTCTCTATATGAGGTAAGCATTCTGGTCGGTGCCAGAGGTTCTGCCGTGAAATGGCAGGGGCCTAGTCCAGACTCCCCAAAGCACCAAAACATGTAGTGGGTCACTCAAGCCCACGGGAGTACACTCATCAATGGAGACACTGGGTGAAATATATAAAAAAGGGGGAGATGTGGAGAGCCGCTTCCCGGGTTGGGGCCTAGTGAACGAGCCGCGACCTGCTCTAGAGTTAGGGCCTGTTGGACACGCCGAGACCTGCTCTCGAGTTACCCCCGCCCATCGAGTGAGCCAAGATGGCGCCTGCATCCCGTTTCCGCATATGACGCTTAGGGCGGCGGTTGCCTACTAGCCTATTGTACACGCTTACGTAGTGCCTGCACATTGGTTGTAACTATCGTATATAAGAAAGTGCCCGCGCTAGCCTCGGGGAGACAGCCCACAGGGAGCCGTGCCTGACGGCCGCATAGAGGTTGTTCTCCCACGGGGTGTAAAGCCTCGTGTGGAATATGTAACAGAGAAAGTTTTCTTCCTGGCTCCAGTAAAAGGCTTGCATTCACTGCCACTGTGTGCCTCAAGTGTCAGTTTGTCTGTGTCTCTCCCTCTTTCCCTCTGTTCTCCTTGCCGGCCGAGGACAGGACGCGTGGGACCGAGCGAGAAGGCGACGGACAGGTGGTGGCCCGTACGGGGATTCGAACACTCGACCAAGCTCTGACCAGCTGAGCTGGTGGTGGACAGCGGACTTCCTGCGCCCGGCCAGCGCGAGAAGGTGAGTGCTCCTTTTACGTGAGAGTCAGGGCCCGTGGATTCTCAGGCGGTCCCGGGGACTCGGAAGAGCTCTCCGAGTGGTTGAAAGTACAGTGCCGACTGCAAGCATGGGGCAGTCTGAAAGTTTATCTTTGTTAGCTAAAAGTACAGTGCCGACTGCAAGCATGGGGCAGTCTGAAAGTTTACCCTTGTTAGCTCCTTTAAAAGCCCTCCTGAAGCAGAGGGGTATTTCAGTTAGGAAAAGCTCCCTACAGAAGTTTCTTAATGATGTTGAAATTTTTGCCCCCTGGTTTCCCTCCTCCGGCAGCCTCGGTCTGCCTTCTTGGCTGAAGTTTGGTCACGATATAGATTGGGCGCGTCGGACTAACGTTTGTCTGAATCCACCTTTAGTCCCTATATGGGAGACCGTTCGCGCGATCCTTGAACTGGGGGTTGGCCGCGAGCCACCCGGGAGGCGAGAGTGTGTGCAGCGGTCCAGGCACTTAGAGGAAGAGAGAGCCGGCGAGAAAGGGTGGACTGGATGCAGATGGGAGCTCCCACCTGGGCAATGTTTCCTTGACATTGAGAACACACTGCTAAGGGCGGCCACATTCTTAGAATTGTGTTCCATGTGTTACTTGAGAAACTCTCCTTTCTTACAGTGGGCATTTCGGTGCTGTTGACTGAGGTGAATGCATTCATGTTATAGTACTGCTTTGAGGAAAGACTACATAATTTTATTCTCAGGGAAACATAGTTCATGATGACAACCATATAGAAGAGGTGCTGAGTATATAAATTATATAAACAAAAATTTGATCTGGACAAAGGAGCCACGTCTTTCAGTTTGCTGTTGAATTGTACTATTAAGAAAATTTCCTATACTAGTAAATAAAACAGTATTTGTCTGCTCATACTTTTGACTCCATGTAAGACTAGTCGGGTGCGGTAGTGAGAAGGGGGGAGGGAGTGGAGCAGGGAGATCGGTCTGTGGCTGACTGTGAACAATCGATTGAGATGACTCACTGCCTTCGGACTGTCTATTTGCATAAGAGAAGGAAATGTCCTGATAAAGAGTTTGAGGTCTTGCTTTCCAGAGAGATGATTTAGAATTGTCTTTAAAACATAACATAAAACAAAACAAAAACCTCATTTTACTATCACAGTGCAAATCATTTCCATAACATGCACTGGAAAGTTTTTCCCTGATGGATTGTCTTTAGAGTTTAAAGGAATCTTATCATATAGCTGCATGCACTCTGTACTAAAATGGTGAACTCTTTTAATTTACAGATCTTTGTTTGCTGATAATTTTATTTTGCAGCGGCATAAAAATTTAAGATTGTGGATTAAAAGAAACTCTATAAGGTGGAAAAGGAAAAATTTGCTCTGAAATAATATTAATTTGATTTAGAAGCATTTAAAATCTTTAGGAGACATAACAATTTGAATCAGGGCTCTGGTTCAAATATGATTTTGATATAAAGCACATGGTGAGCTTTCTGTTTGAAAACAACCCTGTGTTGCTCCACCATTACTTAGGTTTTAAAGCTATAATTAAAGGCCTTAGCCATGCCCCAGATTTTACGCTGGCCATCTTGTAATTTCACAAGTATCCAAAATTAAGCTCCCCTTAATAATAACCTTTCCAGGGTAGAAGTCTCTCCCTGAGAAAAATGTTTTTCTTTTCTCTTCCAGCGCATCAATAACTCGTGCTATAACCCATCCGGAGACATCCAGTCCGCACACAACCGGAAGTGGAAAGCAGTCCTGCTTACAGGTTTATTCTATCACTAATCGTATGGAGTACCACTTAAATTACTTTTGGCTTTCCTTAATTGGTCTTCTGGCTTCGCTGTTTGCAGCCGGATTAGCAACAGTTGCCCCAAAAGATTGGAATCTGTTAGAAAGATCCCTGCTTGCTATAACATATTTGAGCATTGTAGGGCTTTTCACTTGGCTAGCTTGTCTCCCTTAACAGGGAAGAACCTATAGCCTCTAGTATGGCCTTGTTGTACCTACTGCCATTTAAAGTTGCCACCTTACATTTTCTCCTGCAAAGTATGCTTAGTGAGCCAAGTATCGCTATCTTTGATCCTAATCCCCACCAACCTTGGAAATGGACCTTGGCGCGGTGGGAGGATTCCACAGTTGTACAAACCCAAGTTACGGCAGGACGACCTTCCTTTCTTGTCAACGCAACTGATCTGTTTCCCACTCCTTCCGTACGCCCCACTGGTTGGAATCAAGCCCAATATTACATGTGCCCATCCTCACACTCTGGAAGATCTTACTGTAATTCTCCCAACCAATATTACTGTGCATACTGGGGATGTGAAACATTATCCACTCATTGGAAGCCTTCCGTCACTGATCATTACCTAACTCTAAAATGGGCTCCCTTGAACTGCAAACCACCTGAAGAACCCATTACCTGGGGTATCTATGGAGGCCATCACCACATTGCACCTACAGGTACCTGCTCACATTTAAATCTCAGTGTGCAACTTCCTAATGATCCCTCCTGGTTACTCGGTCGAACCTGGGGCTTTAGGATTTATTGGAAAGGAGTCGACCCAGGTTCCCTTATTCTTGTAAAAAAGGAGGCTGTACTAAAGAACCCCTCTGCCATTGGTCCCAATAAGGTCATTAACCAAAATTCACAGCCAACCACCCGCACCTCAGCTCCAGCCACCCGTACCTCAGCTCGAGCCAGCCACGCCTCAGCCGCAAGCAACGCGACGCCAAAACCGCCACCCAAACCTTCTCTGCCCCCCTCTCATTATTCCTCTCCCCTCCTCAGCCTTATCCAGGCAGCCTTCACCTTACTAAATGTCTCCTACCCCAATTTTACTTCCTCCTGTTGGCTCTGCCTCTCCACCACTTCCTCACTGTATGAGCCCATCGCCTCCAACTTCTCCTTTTCAGAAAGTGCAGGAGACAACCCCTCGGAGTGCAATTGGAATACCTCTACTGTCCCCCTAACTTTCCATTCAGTCTCCTATACAGGAAAGTGCATCCGCCCTCGTTCAAGTAACTCTCCCAATCTCACAGCCTGTGCCAGCTATTCGTCTCCCAGTAGCTCTGCCAAGTTTCTTATTCCCCACAACTCCTCCCAATGGCTCTGCTCCTCTACAGGACTTACCCCCTGTCTCAGCACGAATGTCATCAATGAATATAATGAAACTTGCCTCCTGATTGTCCTTATCCCTAGGGTCCTATACCACAGTGAGGAAGACTTCTTCCTCCGCCTGGAAACAACTGCAGTTCCTGCCAAGCTGCAAAAGCGAGAACCCATCACCGCCCTCACGGTTGCCACCCTCCTAGGTCTTGCAGGCGCTGGCACCGGGATTGCTGCATTAGCCAGTCAAAGTTCCGCCCTAACTCATCTCCGGGCGGCTGTCGACGAAGACATCCGTCACCTACAAGACGCTATTTCCCATCTTAAAAATTCTGTCAATTCCCTCTCTGAGGTGGTGCTCCAAAACCGCCGAGGCCTCGATCTTCTGCTCCTCAAAGAGGGAGGCCTCTGTGCCGCCCTAGGGGAAGAGTGTTGTGTGTATGCCAATACCACAGGTCTTGCAGAGAACAGTCTAAAGAAGGTCCGGGAAGGACTGGAAAAACGTAAAAGAGATCGTGAGGCTGCCAGTTATTGGTCCAGTTTCTTCGCTCTCGTCCTCCCATATATCCTTCCCTTTCTTGGCCCCCTAATAATAATTATTCTAGCTCTTGCTTTAGGACCATGCATCATTCGCAGAATCGTCCAACTTGTGAGGAAGCAGACCGGTGCTATCTTTTACCAGCAACTCGCCACCTCTGATGACCACTGCTCCGGAGGACCAGCCAATCCTCCGCGACCCCGTCGCCATCGGTCGGCTCGACGGCCACGAGGCTTTTCTCGGTCGCAAAAGCATCGCACCGACGCCGCGCTCCGGCTTCTCTGAACTGTTGGACTTTGAACCTCCCTCCGCCTGTGACTCCTTCACCTAGCCCGCAGCAGCTAAGCCATCGACAATCGACAAGACGCTTTGTCACTGCTGAGCCCCCGACTCGCTGAACTATCGTTGATTCCCTTTACTCCTCCCTCATATTGAACAGCAGGCTCTCGACTGATCGATCCCCTTCGGGGTGGGGCACTCTGGGGCAGGGTTCGCGGCAGAGTCCATAGCCATATCCCGGATTTAGCTGATAGTTCCAGCAGTCTCAAATTTTGTCTCAGGCAAGTCTCGTAGGCGGGAGCCCGGTGACGGCCGCACGGGGCTCTGGCCATTGCACAGAGACGCCTAGTGACGCCTTTGACGCTGGATGCCACTCTCCTGTCCCAACTATCACTACCCAGTTACAAGGCAAAGTCCGGTAGGGAGAGTCACGTCGTTTCCAGCTCACGGGCTCTCCGGTCTCTATATGAGGTAAGCATTCTGGTCGGTGCCAGAGGTTCTGCCGTGAAATGGCAGGGGCCTAGTCCAGACTCCCCAAAGCACCAAAACATGTAGTGGGTCACTCAAGCCCACGGGAGTACACTCATCAATGGAGACACTGGGTGAAATATATAAAAAAGGGGGAGATGTGGAGAGCCGCTTCCCGGGTTGGGGCCTAGTGAACGAGCCGCGACCTGCTCTAGAGTTAGGGCCTGTTGGACACGCCGAGACCTGCTCTCGAGTTACCCCCGCCCATCGAGTGAGCCAAGATGGCGCCTGCATCCCGTTTCCGCATATGACGCTTAGGGCGGCGGTTGCCTGCTAGCCTATTGTACACGCTTACGTAGTGCCTGCACATTGGTTGTAACTATCGTATATAAGAAAGTGCCCGCGCTAGCCTCGGGGAGACAGCCCACAGGGAGCCGTGCCTGACGGCCGCATAGAGGTTGTTCTCCCACGGGGTGTAAAGCCTCGTGTGGAATATGTAACAGAGAAAGTTTTCTTCCTGGCTCCAGTAAAAGGCTTGCATTCACTGCCACTGTGTGCCTCAAGTGTCAGTTTGTCTGTGTCTCTCCCTCTTTCCCTCTGTTCTCCTTGCCGGCCGGGGACAGGACGCGTGGGACCGAGCGAGAAGGCGCCGGACAGGTGGTGGCCCGTACGGGGATTCGAACACTCGACCAAGCTCTGACCAGCTGAGCTGGTGGTGGACAGCGGACTTCCTGCGCCCGGCCAGCGCGAGAAGGTGAGTGCTCCTTTTACGTGAGAGTCAGGGCCCGTGGATTCTCAGGCGGTCCCGGGGACTCGGAAGAGCTCTCCGAGTGGTTGAAAGTACAGTGCCGACTGCAAGCATGGGGCAGTCTGAAAGTTTATCTTTGTTAGCTAAAAGTACAGTGCCGACTGCAAGCATGGGGCAGTCTGAAAGTTTACCCTTGTTAGCTCCTTTAAAAGCCCTCCTGAAGCAGAGGGGTATTTCAGTTAGGAAAAGCTCCCTACAGAAATTTCTTAATGATGTTGAAATTTTTGCCCCCTGGTTTCCCTCCTCCGGCAGCCTCGGTCTGCCTTCTTGGCTGAAGTTTGGTCACGATATAGATTGGGCGCGTCGGACTAACGTTTGTCTGAATCCACCTTTAGTCCCTATATGGGAGACCGTTCGCGCGATCCTTGAACTGGGGGTTGGCCGCGAGCCACCCGGGAGGCGAGAGTGTGTGCAGCGGTCCAGGCACTTAGAGGAAGAGAGAGCCGGCGAGAAAGGGTGGACTGGATGCAGATGGGAGCTCCCACCTGGGCAATGTTTCCTTGACATTGAGAACACACTGCTAAGGGCGGCCACATTCTTAGAATTGTGTTCCATGTGTTACTTGAGAAACTCTCCTTTCTTACAGTGGGCATTTCGGTGCTGTTGACTGAGGTGAATGCATTCATGTTATAGTACTGCTTTGAGGAAAGACTACATAATTTTATTCTCAGGGAAACATAGTTCATGATGACAACCATATAGAAGAGGTGCTGAGTATATAAATTATATAAACAAAAATTTGATCTGGACAAAGGAGCCACGTCTTTCAGTTTGCTGTTGAATTGTACTATTAAGAAAATTTCCTATACTAGTAAATAAAACAGTATTTGTCTGCTCATACTTTTGACTCCATGTAAGACTAGTCGGGTGCGGTAGTGAGAAGGGGGGAGGGAGTGGAGCAGGGAGATCGGTCTGTGGCTGACTGTGAACAATCGATTGAGATGACTCACTGCCTTCGGACTGTCTATTTGCATAAGAGAAGGAAATGTCCTGATAAAGAGTTTGAGGTCTTGCTTTCCAGAGAGATGATTTAGAATTGTCTTTAAAACATAACATAAAACAAAACAAAAACCTCATTTTACTATCACAGTGCAAATCATTTCCATAACATGCACTGGAAAGTTTTTCCCTGATGGATTGTCTTTAGAGTTTAAAGGAATCTTATCATATAGCTGCATGCACTCTGTACTAAAATGGTGAACTCTTTTAATTTACAGATCTTTGTTTGCTGATAATTTTATTTTGCAGCGGCATAAAAATTTAAGATTGTGGATTAAAAGAAACTCTATAAGGTGGAAAAGGAAAAATTTGCTCTGAAATAATATTAATTTGATTTAGAAGCATTTAAAATCTTTAGGAGACATAACAATTTGAATCAGGGCTCTGGTTCAAATATGATTTTGATATAAAGCACATGGTGAGCTTTCTGTTTGAAAACAACCCTGTGTTGCTCCACCATTACTTAGGTTTTAAAGCTATAATTAAAGGCCTTAGCCATGCCCCAGATTTTACGCTGGCCATCTTGTAATTTCACAAGTATCCAAAATTAAGCTCCCCTTAATAATAACCTTTCCAGGGTAGAAGTCTCTCCCTGAGAAAAATGTTTTTCTTTTCTCTTCCAGCGCATCAATAACTCGTGCTATAACCCATCCGGAGACATCCAGTCCGCACACAACCGGAAGTGGAAAGCAGTCCTGCTTACAGGTTTATTCTATCACTAATCGTATGGAGTACCACTTAAATTACTTTTGGCTTTCCTTAATTGGTCTTCTGGCTTCGCTGTTTGCAGCCGGATTAGCAACAGTTGCCCCAAAAGATTGGAATCTGTTAGAAAGATCCCTGCTTGCTATAACATATTTGAGCATTGTAGGGCTTTTCACTTGGCTAGCTTGTCTCCCTTAACAGGGAAGAACCTATAGCCTCTAGTATGGCCTTGTTGTACCTACTGCCATTTAAAGTTGCCACCTTACATTTTCTCCTGCAAAGTATGCTTAGTGAGCCAAGTATCGCTATCTTTGATCCTAATCCCCACCAACCTTGGAAATGGACCTTGGCGCGGTGGGAGGATTCCACAGTTGTACAAACCCAAGTTACGGCAGGACGACCTTCCTTTCTTGTCAACGCAACTGATCTGTTTCCCACTCCTTCCGTACGCCCCACTGGTTGGAATCAAGCCCAATATTACATGTGCCCATCCTCACACTCTGGAAGATCTTACTGTAATTCTCCCAACCAATATTACTGTGCATACTGGGGATGTGAAACATTATCCACTCATTGGAAGCCTTCCGTCACTGATCATTACCTAACTCTAAAATGGGCTCCCTTGAACTGCAAACCACCTGAAGAACCCATTACCTGGGGTATCTATGGAGGCCATCACCACATTGCACCTACAGGTACCTGCTCACATTTAAATCTCAGTGTGCAACTTCCTAATGATCCCTCCTGGTTACTCGGTCGAACCTGGGGCTTTAGGATTTATTGGAAAGGAGTCGACCCAGGTTCCCTTATTCTTGTAAAAAAGGAGGCTGTACTAAAGAACCCCTCTGCCATTGGTCCCAATAAGGTCATTAACCAAAATTCACAGCCAACCACCCGCACCTCAGCTCCAGCCACCCGTACCTCAGCTCGAGCCAGCCACGCCTCAGCCGCAAGCAACGCGACGCCAAAACCGCCACCCAAACCTTCTCTGCCCCCCTCTCATTATTCCTCTCCCCTCCTCAGCCTTATCCAGGCAGCCTTCACCTCACTAAATGTCTCCTACCCCAATTTTACTTCCTCCTGTTGGCTCTGCCTCTCCACCACTTCCTCACTGTATGAGCCCATCGCCTCCAACTTCTCCTTTTCAGAAAGTGCAGGAGACAACCCCTCGGAGTGCAATTGGAATACCTCTACTGTCCCCCTAACTTTCCATTCAGTCTCCTATACAGGAAAGTGCATCCGCCCTCGTTCAAGTAACTCTCCCAATCTCACAGCCTGTGCCAGCTATTCGTCTCCCAGTAGCTCTGCCAAGTTTCTTATTCCCCACAACTCCTCCCAATGGCTCTGCTCCTCTACAGGACTTACCCCCTGTCTCAGCACGAATGTCATCAATGAATATAATGAAACTTGCCTCCTGATTGTCCTTATCCCTAGGGTCCTATACCACAGTGAGGAAGACTTCTTCCTCCGCCTGGAAACAACTGCAGTTCCTGCCAAGCTGCAAAAGCGAGAACCCATCACCGCCCTCACGGTTGCCACCCTCCTAGGTCTTGCAGGCGCTGGCACCGGGATTGCTGCATTAGCCAGTCAAAGTTCCGCCCTAACTCATCTCCGGGCGGCTGTCGACGAAGACATCCGTCACCTACAAGACGCTATTTCCCATCTTAAAAATTCTGTCAATTCCCTCTCTGAGGTGGTGCTCCAAAACCGCCGAGGCCTCGATCTTCTGCTCCTCAAAGAGGGAGGCCTCTGTGCCGCCCTAGGGGAAGAGTGTTGTGTGTATGCCAATACCACAGGTCTTGCAGAGAACAGTCTAAAGAAGGTCCGGGAAGGACTGGAAAAACGTAAAAGAGATCGTGAGGCTGCCAGTTATTGGTCCAGTTTCTTCGCTCTCGTCCTCCCATATATCCTTCCCTTTCTTGGCCCCCTAATAATAATTATTCTAGCTCTTGCTTTAGGACCATGCATCATTCGCAGAATCGTCCAACTTGTGAGGAAGCAGACCGGTGCTATCTTTTACCAGCAACTCGCCACCTCTGATGACCACTGCTCCGGAGGACCAGCCAATCCTCCGCGACCCCGTCGCCATCGGTCGGCTCGACGGCCACGAGGCTTTTCTCGGTCGCAAAAGCATCGCACCGACGCCGCGCTCCGGCTTCTCTGAACTGTTGGACTTTGAACCTCCCTCCGCCTGTGACTCCTTCACCTAGCCCGCAGCAGCTAAGCCATCGACAATCGACAAGACGCTTTGTCACTGCTGAGCCCCCGACTCGCTGAACTATCGTTGATTCCCTTTACTCCTCCCTCATATTGAACAGCAGGCTCTCGACTGATCGATCCCCTTCGGGGTGGGGCACTCTGGGGCAGGGTTCGCGGCAGAGTCCATAGCCATATCCCGGATTTAGCTGATAGTTCCAGCAGTCTCAAATTTTGTCTCAGGCGAGTCTCGTAGGCGGGAGCCCGGTGACGGCCGCACGGGGCTCTGGCCATTGCACAGAGACGCCTAGTGACGCCTTTGACGCTGGATGCCACTCTCCTGTCCCAACTATCACTACCCAGTTACAAGGCAAAGTCCGGTAGGGAGAGTCACGTCGTTTCCAGCTCACGGGCTCTCCGGTCTCTATATGAGGTAAGCATTCTGGTCGGTGCCAGAGGTTCTGCCGTGAAATGGCAGGGGCCTAGTCCAGACTCCCCAAAGCACCAAAACATGTAGTGGGTCACTCAAGCCCACGGGAGTACACTCATCAATGGAGACACTGGGTGAAATATATAAAAAAGGGGGAGATGTGGAGAGCCGCTTCCCGGGTTGGGGCCTAGTGAACGAGCCGCGACCTGCTCTAGAGTTAGGGCCTGTTGGACACGCCGAGACCTGCTCTCGAGTTACCCCCGCCCATCGAGTGAGCCAAGATGGCGCCTGCATCCCGTTTCCGCATATGACGCTTAGGGCGGCGGTTGCCTGCTAGCCTATTGTACACGCTTACGTAGTGCCTGCACATTGGTTGTAACTATCGTATATAAGAAAGTGCCCGCGCTAGCCTCGGGGAGACAGCCCACAGGGAGCCGTGCCTGACGGCCGCATAGAGGTTGTTCTCCCACGGGGTGTAAAGCCTCGTGTGGAATATGTAACAGAGAAAGTTTTCTTCCTGGCTCCAGTAAAAGGCTTGCATTCACTGCCACTGTGTGCCTCAAGTGTCAGTTTGTCTGTGTCTCTCCCTCTTTCCCTCTGTTCTCCTTGCCGGCCGGGGACAGGACACGTGGGACCGAGCGAGAAGGCGCCGGACACCAACTGACTGCAGGTTATGTGGCTCAGTGATTGTGTGTATTCCATGTTTAGTATGGTGCCAAGCACAAAGTGAGAATGCAAAATATTGTTGAAAACACAAACTTCTCCAACTTCCATACATTCTGACTAGATTATAGGGGAAGAGCCATTAAGTATCTGTCCTTGGCTAAACATTACACATATATCACATCCTTAATTTCTAAGTAGATGTATATGGTCAAAATTTGTTCACCTTAAAAAAAACATAAAGCAAACAAACAAACAAACAAAAAAACCAGAGACTACCAAAAACAAAAATGTTATAAAGCCTCCTTAAACTTACTTTATAAAATCTAATCTAATCTCTAGTCTTATGTTTGTAATTATTTAACATGTAATCCAGTGCATTCCAACTTTTGCCCCAATTCTAACAAAACTACCAGACTCTTAATTGAAATATGCAATGAACAGTTGTGTGACTTTTCTCCTGGTGCCTCTTGATGACATTTGTCACTGACAGCTATTCTCCTCTACCTGAAGTTCTCTAATCCATTGACTTCCTACAGCTTTTCTTACCTTTCTGAAAACTCTCCTTTGTCCCTAGGCTTTCTCATAAAATACACTCTTACATAAACTTTTTACATACTCTGTCTACATATTTTTTATTGTCTACTGGAATACTCCATCTAAATATGCCATGGATATTCTGATTTCAACAGTGTAAAATTGAATACATTATCTATCTCATTCTTATCTCCTTAAACAGAAAACCTATTCTTCTAGCATTCCTCATTATAGTAATGAGTCTTCCATGCACCTATGAGTTATTCTTGAGTTTTTCTACACTCCTCTGTAACCAGTTCATATGGGAATACTCTCTTAACCACCTCACTATCTATACTAAGTGTGCCCATCTTCACTCATGCATCATTTCTTTAACTTGTGACACTAGTGTATTTATTACTTATATGTTTCCAGAATAACTAAAAGGCAAATGTGATTGTGTCACTTCTCCAATTAGTGTCCATCAGTGATATTTCATTTCCTTCAACAAGACTTTAAATTAAATCTTGAGATACATAAGACTTTCCACAATATCATTTCAAAATAGTTTTGAAGTTGGATATCTCACTCAAACCCTTCAATATGAAGACCAGTCATAACAATTAGTGGATATTTTGGAATTTGCTGAAAATAGGATCCAATTTGTGATTTTGCAAACAATTGCTTCTGTGTCAGTAATGCCTCTCCATTCTTATTAATCAGGAGATCTCTACTTTTTTCCTTTAAAAATCCCCCATAAAAGGATTAAACTTCCCCTCATAAGTGAAAATACTCCAGACCTGTTCTTTTACTTTAGGTGTTCAATTTTAGAACCACCTTATTTTTATTTATTAACTAGAAATTGACAATTTTCTTGTAAATTTACTGTGACTGTTTCAGCTTATGTACATTTTCCCATACTTTCAGGGTGGGAAAAATTCTCACTCATGCTTGTAAGTTCAAGGTCTCAACCAGAAGATAGAAACAACTCCATAGCTATTTATTGAATGGTCTGTATAGAACAGAAATCCTTATATTTACACCTGAAGGTCATTAGAGTAAACTAAATAGTAATTGGCTATTCTGTTGCTTGATTAGACAAAATTATTAAAAGTCTAATGCAGAGAAGAAGATAATAAGTTGAGAAACAGTCACAATTGTTTAGAAACTGTCATTCTTACTTAATGTTTGGTCCAGCTGTGGTTAAGTACCACCAAAAAATATACACAATAATTCAGGTATACAAAAAATGGAGATTACTTTCTATTTCTGAGTTAAACATCTTTAAGAACCCTCTCCTTGGTGGGGGTGGGGAGCAAGGTTTGAGTTTTCAAAGTAACACTAGTTAATGACACATTGAATCACTGTCCTTCAAATTGAGGGCCCTTTCTTTTGGAATCCATTCTCTTTCCTTTTTTCCTCCCCATGATGGCATCTTATACTACACACTCTGCATAACTTTGCCATCAAAACTTATTCTCTATCATTCCATTAGGGATGAACTTATTCCCTCCCAGCCTTTGGGCTCTCCAGTGTATTCTGCTGCATTTAGATCTGATCCAGCAATTGCCTCTGAATATCAGGTTCCTTGATTTTATTGGTTTCTATTTCCCAATCCAGGAGTCTGCAGTCCAAGGAGTCATTTCAGCCCCTCTGAATACCATCAATAAAGGCATACTTGATTTTCTAGATCTCTTGCAAGCAACATGCAGTTGCAGAAAACCTAGAACAATATTTCTGCTATAAATCTAATCAAAATTATCTACTTATGTTGTTCTATTGCCTGTTACATGTTAGAAATTGAGGCAAGGCTTTCCAAGACTTCCCTGACCAATTTACCTACTCCCAAAACTCAATCAGGGGAAATGACCTTTAATTTCAACACTCAACTGTTCCCTATATAGATACATAGATGAGATTTGATTTTGGAGATGAGCAAATAAGGACCCCAGCAGATCCTATACTCACCCTAATTATTTCCAATGGAAGACTCTCCATTTTCTCTTTCTTACTGATATGCCTTATCTCATATCATACCCAGGAACACTTTACACAGTAATTCACAATTAGGCTCTATATTCTGATCTTTGAACATCGCTTTTGATGTGTAAGTGTATATGAGGGAATTTAGAAATTCCTTAGTCTCTGGGTAAATCCTGACTCTCAGTATCTCTATGGAATTAAATGTAAGAAATTAGTTTTGAGACTTGAAATTACTAATGACTCATTGTCTATAGGTGGCATTTGCTCTCTCCTTTGGGGTATGAGTGGCATTGATGGTAGAAGCTGACAGTCAGCAAGATTTATAAGCCTTGTAAATTTATTAGAAAAATTCAATATTTCTTTACATAGCAATAAATTACCAGCCCTGAGTTCATAATTCAGTCTTGTTTAAAATTATAGCTAAGCCATAAAAAAGACTTACAGAAACATTTTTTAATGCAAAGGTCAGAATGAATCATTTAAATTTGTTTAGACACATTGGGTTATAGACAATATTTATGATGTAATTATTATAAAATTTAAGGTACCTATGCAATTATTCTGCAAATTAACATTATAAAATTATAGGAAATAGTTATTTTATAAATTATAACAGCTTGTTTTTGTTTTTATTAATATTAGAAACTTTTATAAGAAGTTAAATTTTCTTATCAATCATTTGATAATTAACTTGTCAATATTATTTTAATGACCTTCTAAAATAAACCAGTTACCATGTTGGAATCCTATGTCCTTTATTAGATAATAAATATTATTTGAAAATATTCATCCTGGAATATAACTATGTAAATGTGTGTGTGTCTGTGTATGTGTGTGTATATGGCTGTTGATGTATATGTAAAAACACATGACTTTTTAAAACACAATGATGAGAGCATGCTATATGATTCCGTTTATACAACATTCCATGATAATCTAGTAAAACAATCTATGATAAAAGAAAAAAAAATGGAAGAATTCTTGCCTTAATGGAAGTAAGGTCAGGGAGTTATTCCTAGGAAAAGGCTTAAGGGAAGTATTTGAGGAGATGGTAATGGTTTAATCTCCATGAAGTTTCAATTATACAAATACATGCATTATTTAAAAACTCATAAATGGTTCACTTAAGATTTGTGGGTGCCACTGTATAAATCTGTTTCAGTTTGCTAATTTTGCCATTATGCAAAATACCAGAAATGTTTTTTTTAAAGGGGATTTATTAGGCAACAAAGTTACAGTTCTAAAGCCATGAAAGTGTCCAAACTAAGCCTTCAACAAGAAGTTACGTTTACTGACTCTGTCAGCTGGAAATGCACATGGCTGGCGTCTGCTGGTCCTTGGCTCCCAAACTCTGGGTTCATCTCTTAGCTTAGCATCTCCAAACATCCTTCTGTTCACAACTGCAAACATCTCTAAGGATCAGCAAGTATCTGGGTCTGTTTTGGCTCTTATCTTCTCTCTTAAATACTCCAGTGAACTAATCAAGACCGAACCTGAATGCCTGGGGCCACACTTCCATGGAAATAATTTAATCAAAGGTTTCACTAATAGTTGTATGAGTCACTTCTCCATGGAAACACTCAATCAAAAGTTTCCACCTAACAAATTTGGATTCAAAGATCGTGGCTTTTGAGGGGACATAATATATCCAAATAGCACAATATATTCTACCTAAAACAAACAAACATGTAAACAAATATTGAATTCTAATTACTGATATAAATACTGAACTGTAATATCTGCAACTTACTTTGAAACAAATCAGAAAAATAAGATGTGCTGACAGATGAATAGAAATATGAATAGATAGGTAGTTATGTGAGAAACCAAATACACTAATATGTTAATTCTAGATTATAATAATTAATTGAATTGGTGCATTCTTATACCTTTGCTGCATGGTTAACTTTTTCATGGTGAAATTAAAAAAAAATGACATACCTTATATTCAGATGGTTTATAAAGAGTAAATTGATCATTCCAATGGCTATTCCTCATAAGTATCTGCAGGAAAGGAATTTATTCATGGTGTTCACCTGTGAAAGATATAGAAATTTGACAATTCTTTAGAGGGATGGAAAAGTAGGGCATATATAAATTAAAGTATTTTCTCATATTTTCCTGATTTGGGGAAGAATTACTTTTCTACTTAAGAAATTACAGGTAAATCATTTCAAAAATATAGAACTATGAACAAAAATATGAGAAAATAGGCTTCCAGGATTCATTAGGTGCTCATAGGCTATTTGAATACTGAGAAGTTTAGAAGCCTAAGAGGCTTCCTCAATAACCTGCCTTTAATTGACAACATCTAAATGTTTTTGTTGTTGTTGTTAGTTTGTTTCTTTTGCTCCGTTTTGTTTTTCTCTCTTACACTTCAGCAGAACATATAACTTTAACTTATTTTGTCCTCTTTTAGGCATTAAGACAAAATTATCAGATCTAGCTGCTATCTTAATTTCTCAGGCCTCTATAACAATGACAACATGGTTTCTGAGGCTAGAAGTCCAAAATCAAGGTGTCAGCGAGATCATGCTTTCTCCCTGAAGTCAGTGGCATTCTGGTGCTGGTTTGGTGCAATCTTTGGGATTTTTTGAGCTGCAGCTCTGCTTCCTGTAACCTGGAGCTCTCTCTCTCCTTGGGTCTGATCTTCTAAATTCTACTGACCTCTAGTTTCTCCCTATGGCCTTCTCTAATTGCATCTAAATTTCTTCTGATTATAAAGGACTTCAGTAATGTTGATTAAGGCCTGCCCTGATTCATTTGGTTCACCCCTTACCTAATAATATACCTTTTACAAATGAGTTGACACCCACAAGAATGTGCATTAAGATTAAGAAAATATTTTTGTAGGGGTATGTAATTAAACTTCCATAGCTGTCCAAGGACTTATCTACTTGACTTTTAACTCATTTTTTTTGTTCCTCTTTCCTCATTTGCCCCATCAAAATTGAACAATGTCAAACTTCTAGATTGAGAAGATATTTCCTAATAATTTTGATTTACAGTTCTATTTATTATAACATGCTGAATACAGTTCCTATATTTAAGAGACAATTGCATATCTTTGCTGTGCACTATTGCTAACATATTGGCTCATTTTCTTTTGGGTTATTGGTGTTCTATTTATTTTAAATTTAGATCATAATCCACAAAATAATTCCACATTGAATATCAACATTTTAAGCATGTGGGGTTGAACAGCTATGGAATCACTGCATACTACAATGAATGTAGTATGGTTAGTTTTATATTTCCACTGGGTAGGCTATAGTACTCAGGAAAAGGAAACGTTGCTTCAAGGTTGCAAGATCAGCTCCTGCCTGAGAACTTCCAGCCTGCCAGACTGCCATACAGATTTTGTATTTGCAAACCTCCACAAAAGCCAATTCCTTGATATAAATTTTTCTGTGTACACACACTCACACACACATATACACATACATACATATACACATATACATCCTGCAGATTCTGTTTCTCCAATTTTGACTGAAATTGGAAAAATAAAGCAGTATTGATAGAATAACTATACACGTGTAAAAATAATAAGACAGAAAACCCTGCATAGTAGAGGTGAAATCACATATTTGATTTAGGAGTTTGTGGAAAGAAAAATTAAATGAATTCCAATTAAACCTAGCATCGAGCTTAGTAGACCTAGAGTTTATTTTTCATTAAAAAGTGGAAGAGCACACTCTGGGGAATAGTGTTTAAAAGGAAGATTCTTGGTTCCATGTTAATTAAAATTCAAAACCAAACTCAGACTGAGTAAAGGAATAGCAATTGCTTTTTTAAGACAGAGAAAGCTCTAAAAAGAGCTTACTGATACTTAATTGCTATGTATAAATTACAAGTGAATACTATTTCACTCTAATAATTTACTACTCTACAATAAAAAGCCTCATGGGTATATATTGCCTATTGAGATTGGGTATCAAAATGTTTTTACAAGTCACAAATTTCTGTCAGTGTTTTGTTTTATTTATTAATTGTAAATAAAATAAAATATTTTAAATATTTTAAATAAAATAAAACAAAACAATTATAAAATAGCAAACTGAAGTAGATACTATAAACATAATCTAAAATAGATAGCTGTCTTATATGAGTCACCTTTAAAACTAGACAATGAGATGCTATCTTTGCTGAAGTATTAATCTAATTAAGGAAATCATGTGGATGACATGGATTGAAAATTGGTTTGCTCTTATGTGTAGCACCTTCCAGTTAATATAAAGTATCAAATTTAGAACTAAAACTTTAAAGGCCATTATATTAAAATGTGAATATGGTTTGAAACCAAAAAAATTTGCAGACATAGGGTCATTGATCTTCACTGCAGCATTGTTCAACTAGTGAAATTTGAAATTTCTCTGCCCAAAAATATGATTGTTAGAAATGCAAAAATAATCATTTTATTACAAGTATAATATATAATCACTGAATCAATTTATACAATAACACAGTATCTGAAAAATAATTGGAAGCATGCGTGAACCAAGGACTAGGCAGAATGCTTAGAATAGTGAAGCAAAGACAGTACATAATAAGGAATGATTTGTATATGTTAAAGTTCTCTGGAGAAAAAGTCTGTATGACATACATGTGTGTGCATTTATGTATATGTGTCTGTGTGTGCGAGTAAATTTATTTCAAGGAATTGGCTTTTCGGGGGTGGCAAATCCAGAATCTATAGAGCAGTCTGGCAGACTTGGAAATTCTTGGACAAGAGCTGATGCTGCATTCTTGAGACAACATTTCTTTTTCCTGGGTACTATCTCCTATAGTGGACACATGAAACTAACCATCACAGGGGTGTAGCATGCAATGGATTCCATAGCTGTCCAGCCACACATGCTTTAAATACTGAAATTCAGTGTGGGATTATTTTGTGTATTGTGATCTAAATTTAAAATTAATAGAAGACCAATAACCTAAAAGAAAATGAGCCCAGTATGTGAACAGTAGTTCACAGGCAAAGCTATGCAATTGTCTCTTTAATATACAAAATATATTCAGCATTTGTTATAATAAATAGAACCACAAATCAAAGTATAAGGAAATATCTTATCACAGTTATCAGATTGGAAAACATCTAGAAGTTTGATATTCTTCAATTTTGATGGGTTTTTTGAAGAAACAACACTCTAATAAATGAATTGAAAATACAAAATTGGGTAATTGCTATTGAAGAATATTTGTAACACAGCAAAATTACTGACTTAGTCTGAGGGTTTGAGAAAACAGTTTCTTTGGCTCAGATAAAGTGCTGATTCTTATTTGGAATGTGCAAACCCAAGGCACTGAAAATAAGGCCAAAGAGAAAAAGGTAGAGAAGGAAAGGAATTAATCCATTACTACAATGGATTCTTCTCAAAAGGAGTCAGGAAGAGACTAGGTCATTTAGCCAAAAAGGCTGCCTCCAAACCACTTGTACTTGTAAGCTGTACTTCAAAGCAACTCGCAGGAAATGGGGAAGAGGGGAAATTTATCAGCCTACTTCTTTCCTGCCCCCTAATTTCCAAGGTCAAGTTTCATTCTTCACAGTGGTAAATCCCTACAATTTGAAGCTGTGTCATTTGGCCCCTTTGCTGACCAGCCAATAAGCCAGAACCCATATTCTTCAGTGTTCCCTGCTGGAAGCAACTTCTAGCTTTGGCTCTTCCTGTCTCCAGGTAACAAACAGTGTTTAGCTCTACTGGGAAACAACTAGTTGAAACCATACTCCTCATGTAGAATCCATGAGCTGTGAAAACAGCTGAGGCAGAGCAGACAGCTGGGGTTTGGTGGAGGAAAAGAGGGAAAGGGAATCTGATAGGCTGCATAAAAATTGTTGCTAATATATACTACTTGCACCACTCAGATCTGAATGTTTGTCTGCCTTACACCCAACTCACATACATACATACACACACACACCCACAGACACACACACATATATGTACATATGAACAAATTGTGTTTACCAGAACTACTATATGAAGTCTTACAAAATGCTTTATCTGTCAACATAGTATGACACTCAATATTGTCTCAGAACAAGAGTATTTTTATGTTAAATGAGGAGTGTCAATAGACTCCTGACTATAGAATCAATCTAGAAGCATCTAGACTGGTGAAGACTAAACTGACTGGATAGTAACTTGAGGAGTTTTAGTATGCCATCTTCTAGAATGTGATAGATATATTGAACTAACAACCAATATGGTATTGTGCCTCCAATAGTAATTATATATAATTCTCTAAACCAAGGAATTTAAGCAGTATTAGCCTAATCCATTTATGGAATTTGGCATTTATCAAGAACTTGGGATCTTCAAGGACAGAGGCACTGGGTTAATAGCAGGGAAGAAACACTTCATAAGAGGATACAGTAAGTGATGCATCAATCTGGTAAGTGTATAACTACTTTGCTTCTTTGGTGTCCCCATGCTGATGGATGAGCAAGCAAAGAAAAAATATTGTACTGGGTAGAATAATAAATCTGAATTACCATGAAGAATTAAGCATGCTTCTACACAATTTTGGGGGGAGTATGATTATTCTGCAAGCCAGAGAATTTACTGTGGTGTCTTCTGGTTTTTCCAAGCTAGGTATAACTGCTATGGGGCATTTATAAAAATCCAAATCCAAGCAATGGTAGGTATTTAAGAGTTCAGATACTTCAAGCATTCAAGGCCCCAATCTCCCTAAAAGGTAAACAAACAAGACCAACCAAAGTATTGGCCAAAGGTGAAGGACATTTAGAATGGTTTGGTAGGAGAGAGATGATGAATATCTGCTATAGTTTTGGGACCAGTTGATGCAGCAGATATGGTAGCTTTGTTTCACTTAGACCATAAGTTTTCCTGAAGAGTGTCACTTATGATCACGTTGGAAGGTGCTCTATGGAAGGTACCATATCCATATTGTTATCATATCAAAGACTGAATGTTTGTCTGTTTATGTCCAATGGGGCACTCAGCAGTAGCAGTAGTTACATGAGTCTGATGACTTTAACAGAAGCAGGGACCCTAGCCCAATGATCAGAGTCACTCTATTTTTGGCTTATAGCACAAGCAACAGGATGGGCAATCAGAGCTACTGACTGGCTGACAATCGATTGAGTCACTAAGATAATCACTCATGTTTACTGTGAAAGTTCTATCTATGTATCTTTACATTAGAACTCCCTGATAGTAGCTAGATCAGTCTTGATGAGAGAGAGTCCATATGGTTTAGTCCCTCTAACATTTTGCCTCCTTGAAACTTTTAGAAGTAGGTGATTTTGTTGGCTTTGCCACTAGATGGCTATCATGAATATATTCCTGTTGTAATCCACAAACACGGGGGATTTAGGAATACAAAATATCTTCTGTAACAAACTGTACAGGTTGTAATTACCAATGGAAACTATATCATTTAGTGTCATAAAAATGGATACTAAAAAATCTTGATATCACATGTATTATCACAACTCTATAACTAAATCTCGGCATAGACCTAGTTTTCTTTTCAATTTTTTTTTTTCATGCCAATAACATCTCTTGGCTCCACAACCTTATAGTTATTAGAAAACTAATGCTTCAACCGAAAAAGTTCTTAATAATCTTGGTGATACATAGGTTTCAGTTGAGTTTTGAATCATCAATATTTCTATAGTTTGGATTTGCCTAATATTTTTGATATTAAACTTGTTCTTAACTAATTTCTTCAAGGTTAAAGGCCAATAATTGGTAATATTTTAGTAAATTAGTTGTTTTCATTTCATTTTGATTATAATCAATCTCCACATATAGTAGATAAAATTATTGGTCTCAATACTTCACTCTACTTGAGCCGTATTATGCATTGGTCATGGCCTCATGGAATTTTCTTCCCTGCCCTTGAAATATACATTATTCCAAAACATCATTTTTTACAGATAATGAAATATATCTTAAAAATGCAATCAACTGTAAAAGAAACATGATTTTTGTCGGTTAAGAAGCCTCTTTCTGTAAGGTAGAAGGTAATTGATTGAAAGCCATGAAATTTAAACCATGGAATGGAAAATAGACCTAAACTCAGCCACAATGATACACTAAATCAAAAACATAAAATCACAATCACTGGATATCATTGACAGCTCAAAAGAAAAGATCAGTATTGGGGACTGAATAATGCCCCCCTTAAAGACATGTGAAATTACTAACCCCTGGCCCTATGGGTTGAACCTATTTGTAAGTAGACCTTTGAAGGTATTATTAGGTAAGGTGCAGACACATTTGTGAATACGATCTTCCAAGATCCAATTTAGATGAAGCCAAATTGAATCAGGGTGGGCTTTTCTCTGTATGACTGGAGTCCTGATAAACAGAGGGAATTTAGATGATGTCAGTCAGTCAAAGCCAGAAATTCGGGAAACCAGGGACTGCCCTCATGTTATGCAGGATTCCCATCACAAGAACAGACTTTGGAGAAAGCATGGCTTTGCTGACATCTTGAATTTGGAATTCTCATTTCCAAAACTGTAAGCCAATAAATTTCTGTTGTGTAAGCCAACCAGTGTGTGGTGTTTGTCATGGCACCACTGGCAAACTAAGACAATGGGGAATAAAGAGTCTACATAAGTAGATACACAGGACCAATTGAAGTAAAGCCACCTAACTTGTAATTAAACACAATATAGTAAGTGATAATTTTAAGATTATTCAAGTAATAAAAAGTAATTTCTCTAAGTATAAAAATATTGTCTTTTTAATTTTAGCATTGTTAACATCAAAACCACTTTCAACATAATATTTAGTGTATAAAGAATAACCTTTATTTTTTACTACAAATTTATCTATATGGAATAAAGATTTCTGACATCAGACAAATGAGAAATACCTATATTTGATTCATAATGATATTGATAGAAAATAAGGAAATTAACCAATAATAAATGAATTTAATTTCAAAAGCCACTAAGAAATTTAAATTCCTCATTTTAATAAGTTTCTACTTTAGAATTCTTGTGTAAATGCAAGAGTCAAGATTCTTAATCTGTCAAGATTGAAAATTCTTTTTTATTATGCACATGATTTCAAGTAAAAATACCTCAAATAGTTGAGTGACTTGCATTCAGTCAGTATAGGAATGTGTATAAATCTTTCTAAGCAAATAAATTTGAAATTAATTTATGGCAACTTAAAAGAGAGACTACACAAAATCAAAATGAACCTAGAAACACTGCTGACCCAAAATGATAGATTAAAATACATCTGGCTGACAGTGCATAAAACAAGTCATCATGAATAAATATGAGAGTCTTGAATAACTTAAGGAAATGCTATAAATCACAGCCTCAACTCAATCTACCATGACAGCAACAGCATAGATACACACATTGGTAAATATGATCAAGTTTAAGTTCTGATGATGAGAGAAGATTTAAATAAGACTAGAATCTACAGTACTTAAATTTCCTAGTGTAAATTTTGGAACCAAAGTTATGTGTAAAAACAATTAAACTTCTATGACAAATTTTTTACTTTGTAATATAGAAGATATAAAATTTGATGTGAATATATTTACTATTTTACAGACTGTGTTTTAAGTACATATGGGGATATGTTTTTGTGGGTGTCTGTGCTTGCACAATCTGTGAATACTTTATATATTTTTTTTCAAATATGAGTGTGTTGAGATACGTAGTGATTAGTTTAGATACCTATATGGGATTGAATCATGCCCCCCCCACACACAAAAGGAATGTTCCAGTCACAACCCCTGGTCCTGTGAGTGTGAAAATATTTGTAAATGTAACCATTGAACATTATTAAAGTGTGCCCAGACTGAATGAGAGTGGGCCTTAATCCAATATGATTGAAGTCCTTACAAACAAAGAAAATTGGAAACAGAAAAATATGTCATGAGGAGTAGCCAGAAGTGGTAGCCCAGAGGCTGTCCAGTCTAGCCTCTGAAACCCTGAGCCAGTAAATTCCTGCTGGTAAGCCAACACATTGTATGGTATCTGATTTAGCAGCTAGGCAACTAACACATTGCCCAAGGCTTATGAATGCTGGGAAAGAAGGGAGATTGCCTGCTTTGTTGAACACTCTTCCAGTTTACTAAAGCTGCCATTATGTATAATACGATAAATGGATTGGCTTTTATAAAGGGGATTTATTAGGTTACAAATTTACTGCCTAAGGACACAAGTGTCCAAACTAAGGCACCAAGAGGATACCTTCACTGGAGGAAGGCCTACGGTGTCTGGAACACCTGTTAGCTGGAAGGCACATGGCTGGTGTCTGCTGGCCCTTTGCTCCTTTGCTCCCAGGTTCTGTTTCAAAATGGCTTTCTCTAAAATGTCTTTGGGCTTCTGTCTCTCTTAGCTTCCCTCTCTTAGCCTCTGCACATCCTTGCTTGGACTTCTGTGTATCTTTGCTTGGTCTCCCAGGATGTTTCTCTCTAAGTGTCTAGAGGTCCTATCTTAGCTTCTCTGGGGCAAACTCTGGGCTTAGCATCCCCAAATATCTTTCTCTTTGCATCTCCAAGTGTCTCCAAGCATTTTGGTCTGTATTGGCTCTTGAGCTCTCTTAAGTATTCCAGTGAACTAATCAAGACCCACTTGAATGGGTGGGACCACACCTCCATGGAAATAATCTAATCAAAAGGTCTCACTATGGTTGTGTGGATTACTTCCTGTTCTAGTTTGCTAATGCTGCGGAATGCAAAACACCAGAGACAGATTGGCCTTTTTAAAAAGGGGGTTTACTTGGCTACACAGTTACAGTCTTAAGGCCATAAAGTGTCCAAGGTAACACATCAGTAATCGGGTACCTTCACTGGAGGATGGTCAATAGCGTCTGGAAAACCTCTGTTAGCTGGGAAGGCACATGGCTGGCGTCTGCTCCAAAGTTCTGGTTTCAAAATGGCTTCTTCCAGGACATTCCTCTCTAGCAAGCTTGCTCCTCTTCATAGACGTCACTCACAGCTGCACTCCTTTCAGTCTCTTTGAGTCAGCATGTTTTATATGGCTCCACTGACCAAGGCCCACCCCGAATGGGCGGGGCCACACCTTCATGGGAGTATCCCACCAGAGTCACCTCCCACAGCTGGGTGGGGCACATCTCCATGCAAACAACCTAATTCAAACCTTCCAACTTAATCCCCACTATTCTGTCTGCCCCACAAGATTGCATCAAAGAATATGGCTTTTTCTGGGGGACATAATACATTCAAACCGGCACACTTCCCCATGAAAACAACCTAATCAAAAGTTCCACCCAAATCAAAAGACTAGTTAAGTGTGCCCCCATAAGATTTCATTACAGGACATGGCTTTTGTGGGGGACATAATAAATTCAAACCAGCACATACACTTTAACCTCACCAACTAAAACAGTGTTAAGCAGAGAAGTGACCTTCAATAAACAAGTATATTTATGGAATAATTTCATGGGCTAATGATTTAATGAAGAAGAAAATCTATAAAAGCAGATTTTTTTTTTCTTTGCAAAGCAAAAATGTGTTTATTTGGGGTCTTAGAATTGCAATTTGAGGAACACAAATTCAGGTAGCAACCCAGATTGTGTCCTATCTTGGCCCTTCCAGGCAAGGGTTTTCAAAGACAAAGAAGATTATGAAGATTACATAAGTTGTTTGTGGTTGGTGGATATTTGGGGTTCTCCAAATATCCTTCAGATTAGATGGTTTATTGAATTCTTTATCTTATGGTCTGTTTATGGAGTCTGGATCTCCTTAGGGTTTCTTTTTTTTTTTTTTTTTTTGGTACTGCCAATTTTTATTTAATCATCTTTTATTGTGAAATATAAAATATATATAGAAAAGTGATAACTTTCAAAGTATGGTTTAATGAGTAGTAATGGAGCAAATTTCAAAGTATAGTGTGGATTATAGTTCTACAATCTCAGTTCATTCCTTCTAGCTCTTCTAATACACTTGAGATTAAAAAACATATCTATATAGTGATTCAGTAGTCATAATCCTTCATTAAATCCTATCTTGTCTGTTGCTACTTCTTCCTCTCATTTGATCACTGTCTCAGGGATATATAGGCAATGACCACTCTAACTTGTTCATATTTAAAAGCAGTTCCAACATTATGGGGAAGGGGGATGCAGCTGGTTGTTGTTCTTGAAAAGACTGGTGCCTCTTCTCTGGATTTTGGGACTTTTCTGGCATAGGAAAAATTTGGAGGTTTTAAATCTCTGAAAACTAAACTTAATGAGTGAAACTTTTTTAGAGTCTTGGGTAAAGACTTGGGTATTTGTTAGTGTTTGGGGGAATACTTTGGTTTGGAGTTTGGCATACTGTAGCGATTTGCAATATCTAGCTGAGGCTTGCATAAGACTAACCTCCATGATAGCCTCTGAAATCTCTTAGCCACTGAAACCTTATTTTGTAACATTTCCTTTCCCTCTTTTGATCAAGAAGGCATTCTCAATCCCATGATGCCAGGGCCAGGCTCATTCCTGGGAGTCATGTCCTACACTGCCAGGGAGATTCAAACCCCTGGAAGTCATGTTCCACATGGGGGGAGGGTAATGAATTTACTTGCAGGGTTGGGCTTAGAAAGAGAAAGGCCACATCTGAGCAACAAAAGAATTTCCCTAGAAGTGACTTTTAGGTATATTTATAGGTAGGCTTAGCCTCCCCATTACAGAAGTAAATTTCATATCCTTAGTTGTACAATCACCACTTTCAGTTTTAGACAATTATCCTAACCCAAAACACCCCATAACTTTTATCCAACCCCCCCCACATCCCCCCCCCC